>NW_027062663.1:0-242428 GCF_032884065.1 Artemia franciscana
ACCCTCGAAAACTAAAACTTTTGACAAAGGAAAAGAGCCTTTAATCACATTCTTTACCATTTGCAATCATAAAATAGTCTAATATCTTCATTTTTTCAACATACGTAGCTATTACCCTCGAAAACTAAAACTTTTGAAATAGTAAAAGAGCCTTTAATCACATTCTTTACCATGTGCAATCATAAAATTGTCTAATATCTTCATTTTTTCCACAGACAAAGCTATTACCCTCGAAAACTAAAACTTTTGAAATAGGAAAAGAGCCTTTAATCACATTCTTTACCATGTGCAATCATAAAATTGTCTAATATCTCCATTTTTTCAACATACGTAGCTATTACCCTCGAAAACTAAAACTTTTGACATAGGAAAAGAGCCTTTAATTACATTTTTTACCATATGCGATCATAAAATAGACTAATATCTTCATTTTTTCAACATACGTAGCTATTACCCTCGAAAACTAAAACTTTTGAAGTAGGAAAAGAGCCTTTAATCACATTCTTTACCATGTGCAATCATAAAATAGTTTAATATCTTCATTTTTTCAACATACGTAGCTATTACCCTCGAAAACTAAAACTTTTGAAATAGGAAAAGAGCCTTTAATCACATTCTTTACCATTTGAAATCATAAAATAGCCTAATATCTTCATTTTTTCAACATACGTAGCTATTACCCTCGAAAACTAAAACTTTTCAAATAGGAAAAGAGACTTTAATCACATTCTTTACCATGTGCAATCATAAAATTGTCGAATATCTTCATTTTTTCCACAGACAAAGCTATTACCCTCGACAACTAAAACTGTTGACATAGGAAAAGAGCCTTTAATCACATTCTTTACCATGTGCAATCATAAAATTGTCTAATATCTTCATTTTTTCAACATACGTAGCTATTACCCTCGAAAACTAAAACTTTTGAAATAGGAAAAGAGCATTTAATCACATTCTTTACCATGTGCAATCATAAAATAGTCTAATATCTTCATTTTTTCCACAGACAAAGCTATTACCCTCGAAAACTAAAACTTTTGAAATAGGAAAAGAGCCTTTAATCACATTCTTTACCATGTACAATCATAAAATTGTCTAATATCTTCATTTTTTCAACATACGTAGCTATTACCCTCGAAAACTAAAACTTTTGACATAGGAAAAGAGCCTTTAATCACATTCTTTACCATGTGCAATCATAAAATAGTCTAATATCTTCATTTTTTCAACATACGTAGGTATTACCCTCGAAAACTAAAACTTTTGAAATAGGAAAAGAGCCTTTATTCACATTCTTTACCATGTGCAATCATAAAATTGTCTAATATCTTCATTTTTTCCACAGACAAAGCTCTTACCCTCGGAAACTAAAACTTTTGAAATAGGAAAAGAGCCTTTAATCACATTCTTTACCATTTGCAATCATAAAATAGTCTAATATCTTCATTTTTTCAACATACGTAGCTATTACCCTCGAAAACTAAAACTTTTGAAATAGGAAAAGAGCCTTTAATCACATTCTTTACCATTTGCAATCATAAAATAGTCTAATATCTTCATTTTTTCAACATACGTAGCTATTACCCTCGAAAACTAAAACTTTTGACATAGGAAAAGAGCCTTTAATCACATTCTTTACCATTTGCAATCATAAAATAGTCTAATATCTTCATTTTTTCAACATACGTAGCTATTACCCTCGAAAACTAAAACTTTTGACATAGGAAAAGAGCCTTTAATCACATTCATTACCATGTGCAATCATATAATAGTCTAATATCTTCATTTTTTCAACTTACGTAGCTATTACCCTCGAAAACTAAAACTTTTGAAATAGGAAAAGAGCCTTTAATCACATTCTTTACCATGTGCAATCATAAAATTGTCTAATATCTTCATTTTTCCAACATACGTAGCTATTACCCTCGAAAACTAAAACTTTTGACATAGGAAAAGAGCCTTTAGTCACATTCTTTACCATTTGCAATCATAAAATAGTCTAATATCTTCATTTTTTCAACATATGTAGCTATTACCCTCGAAAACTAAAACTTTTGACATAGGAAAAGAGCCTTTAATCACATTCTTTACCATTTGCAATCATAAAATAGTCTAATATCTTCATTTTTTCAACATACGTAGCTATTACCCTCGAAAACTAAAACTTTTGAAATAGTAAAAGAGCCTTTATTCACATTCTTTACCATGTGCAATCATAAAATTGTCTAATATCTTCATTTTTTCCACAGACAAAGCTCTTACCCTCGGAAACTAAAACTTTTGAAATAGGAAAAGAGCCTTTAATCACATTCTTTACCATTTGCAATCATAAAATAGTCTAATATCTTCATTTTTTCAACATACGTAGCTATTACCCTCGAAAACTAAAACTTTTGAAATAGGAAAAGAGCCTTTAATCACATTCTTTACCATTTGCAATCATAAAATAGTCTAATATCTTCATTTTTTCAACATACGTAGCTATTACCCTCGAAAACTAAAACTTTTGACATAGGAAAAGAGCCTTTAATCACATTCTTTACCATTTGCAATCATAAAATAGTCTAATATCTTCATTTTTTCAACATACGTAGCTATTACCCTCGAAAACTAAAACTTTTGACATAGGAAAAGAGCCTTTAATCACATTCATTACCATGTGCAATCATATAATAGTCTAATATCTTCATTTTTTCAACTTACGTAGCTATTACCCTCGAAAACTAAAACTTTTGAAATAGGAAAAGAGCCTTTAATCACATTCTTTACCATGTGCAATCATAAAATTGTCTAATATCTTCATTTTTCCAACATACGTAGCTATTACCCTCGAAAACTAAAACTTTTGACATAGGAAAAGAGCCTTTAGTCACATTCTTTACCATTTGCAATCATAAAATAGTCTAATATCTTCATTTTTTCAACATATGTAGCTATTACCCTCGAAAACTAAAACTTTTGACATAGGAAAAGAGCCTTTAATCACATTATTTACCATCTGCAATCATAGAATAGTCTAATATCTTCATTTTTTCAACATACGTAGCTATTACCCTCGAAAACTAAAACTTTTGAAATAGGAAAAGAGCCTTTAATCACATTCTTTACCATTTGCAATCATAAAATAGTCTAATATCTTCATTTTTTCAACATACTTAGCTATTACACTCGAAAACTAAAACTTTTGAAATAGGAAAAGAGCCTTTAATCACATTCTTTACCATTTGCAATCATAAAATAGTCTAATATCTTCATTTTTTCAACATACGTAGCTATTACCCTCGAAAACTAAAACTTTTGACATAGGAAAAGAGCCTTTAATCACATTCTTTACCATTTGCAATCATAAAATAGTCTAATATCTTCATTTTTTCAACATACGTAGCTATTACCCTCGAAAACTAAAACTTTTGACATAGGAAAAGAGCCTTTAATCACATTCATTACCATGTGCAATCATATAATAGTCTAATATCTTCATTTTTTTAACTTACGTAGCTATTACCCTCGAAAACTAAAACTTTTGAAATAGGAAAAGAGCCTTTAATCACATTCTTTACCATGTGCAATCATAAAATTGTCTAATATCTTCATTTTTTCCACAGACAAAGCTATTTCCCTCGAAAACTAAAACTTTTGAAATATAAAAAGAGCATTTAATCACATTCTTTACCATTTGCAATAATAAAATAGTCTAATATCTTCATTTTTTCAACATACGTAGCTATTACCCTCGAAAACTAAAACTTTTGAAATAGGAAAAGAGCATTTAATCACATTCTTTACCATGTGCAATCATAAAATAGTCTAATATCTTCATTTTTTCCACAGACAAAGCTATTACCCTCGAAAACTAAAACTTTTGAAATAGGAAAAGAGCCTTTAATCACATTCTTTACCATGTACAATCATAAAATTGTCTAATATATTCATTTTTTCAACATACGTAGCTATTACCCTCGAAAACTAAAACTTTTGACATAGGAAAAGAGCCTTTAATGACATTCTTTACCATGTGCAATCATAAAATAGTCTAATATCTTCATTTTTTCAACATACGTAGGTATTACCCTCGAAAACTAAAACTTTTGAAATAGGAAAAGAGCCTTTATTCACATTCTTTACCATGTGCAATCATAAAATTGTCTAATATCTTCATTTTTTCCACAGACAAAGCTATTACCCTCGAAAACTAAAACTTTTGAAATAGGAAAAGAGCCTTTAATCACATTCTTTACCATTTGCAATCATAAAATAGTCTAATATCTTCATTTTTTCAACATACGTAGCTATTACCCTCGAAAACTAAAACTTTTGAAATAGGAAAAGAGCCTTTAATCACATTCTTTACCATTTGCAATCATAAAATAGTCTAATATCTTCATTTTTTCAACATACGTAGCTATTACCCTCGAAAACTAAAACTTTTGACATAGGAAAAGAGCCTTTAATCACATTCTTTACCATTTGCAATCATAAAATAGTCTAATATCTTCATTTTTTCAACATACGTAGCTATTACCCTCGAAAACTAAAACTTTTGACATAGGAAAAGAGCCTTTAATCACATTCATTACCATGTGCAATCATATAATAGTCTAATATCTTCATTTTTTCAACTTACGTAGCTATTACCCTCGAAAACTAAAACTTTTGAAATAGGAAAAGAGCCTTTAATCACATTCTTTACCATGTGCAATAATAAAATTGTCTAATATCTTCATTTTTCCAACATACGTAGCTATTACCCTCGAAAACTAAAACTTTTGACATAGGAAAAGAGCCTTTAGTCACATTCTTTACCATTTGCAATCATAAAATAGTCTAATATCTTCATTTTTTCAACATACGTAGCTATTACCCTCGAAAACTAAAACTTTTGACATAGGAAAAGAGCCTTTAATCACATTATTTACCATCTGCAATCATAGAATAGTCTAATATCTTCATTTTTTCAACATACGTAGCTATTACCCTCGAAAACTAAAACTTTTGAAATAGGAAAAGAGCCTTTAATCACATTCTTTACCATTTGCAATCATAAAATAGTCTAATATCTTCATTTTTTCAACATACATAGCTATTACATTCGAAAACTAAAACTTTTGAAATAGGAAAAGAGCCTTTAATCACATTCTTTACCATTTGCAATCATAAAATAGTCTAATATCTTCATTTTTTCAACATACATAGCTATTACCCTCGAAAACTAAAACTTTTGACATAGGAAAAGAGCCTTTAATCACATTCTTTACCATTTGCAATCATAAAATAGTCTAATATCTTCATTTTTTCAACATACGTAGCTATTACCCTCGAAAACTAAAACTTTTGACATAGGAAAAGAGCCTTTAATCACATTCATTACCATGTGCAATCATATAATAGTCTAATATCTTCATTTTTTCAACTTACGTAACTATTACCCTCGAAAACTAAAACTTTTGAAATAGGAAAAGAGCCTTTAATCACATTCTTTACCATGTGCAATCATAAAATTGTCTAATATCTTCATTTTTCCAACATACGTAGCTATTACCCTCGAAAACTAAAACTTTTGACATAGGAAAAGAGCCTTTAATCACATTCTTTACCATGTGCAATCATAGAATAGTCTAATATCTTCATTTTTTCAACATACGTAGCTATTACCCTCGAAAACTAAAACTTTTGAAATAGGAAAAGAGCCTTTAATCACATTCTTTACCATTTGCAATCATAAAATAGTCTAATATCTTCATTTTTTCAACATACGTAGCCATTACCTTTGAAAACTAAAACTGTTGAAATAGGAAAAGAGCCTTTAACCGCATTTTTTACCATTTGCAATCATAAAATAGTCTAATATCTTCATTTTTTCAACATACGTAGCTATTACCCTCGAAAACTAAAACTTTTGAAATAGGAAAAGAGCCCTTAATCACATTCTTTACCATTTGCAATAATAAAATAGTCTAATATGTTCATTTTTTCAACATACGTAGCTATTACCCTCGAAAACTAAAACTTTTGACATAGGAAAATAGCCTTTAATCACATTCTTTACCATGTACAATCATAAAATTGTCTAATATTTTCATTTTTTCAACATACGTAGCTATTACCCTCGAAAACTAAAACTTTTGACATAGGAAAAGAGCCTTTAATCACATTCTTTACCATGTGCAATCATAAAATAGTCTAATATCTTCATTTTTTCAACATACGTAGGTATTACCCTCGAAAACTAAAACTTTTGAAATAGGAAAAGAGCCTTTATTCACATTCTTTACCATGTGCAATCATAAAATTGTCTAATATCTTCATTTTTTCCACAGACAAAGCTCTTACCCTCGGAAACTAAAACTTTTGAAATAGGAAAAGAGCCTTTAATCACATTCTTTACCATTTGCAATCATAAAATAGTCTAATATCTTCATTTTTTCAACATACGTAGCTATTACCCTCGAAAACTAAAACTTTTGAAATAGGAAAAGAGCCTTTAATCACATTCTTTACCATTTGCAATCATAAAATAGTCTAATATCTTCATTTTTTCAACATACGTAGCTATTACCCTCGAAAACTAAAACTTTTGACATAGGAAAAGAGCCTTTAATCACATTCTTTACCATTTGCAATCATAAAATAGTCTAATATCTTCATTTTTTCAACATACGTAGCTATTACCCTCGAAAACTAAAACTTTTGACATAGGAAAAGAGCCTTTAATCACATTCATTACCATGTGCAATCATATAATAGTCTAATATCTTCATTTTTTCAACTTACGTAGCTATTACCCTCGAAAACTAAAACTTTTGAAATAGGAAAAGAGCCTTTAATCACATTCTTTACCATGTGCAATCATAAAATTGTCTAATATCTTCATTTTTCCAACATACGTAGCTATTACCCTCGAAAACTAAAACTTTTGACATAGGAAAAGAGCCTTTAGTCACATTCTTTACCATTTGCAATCATAAAATAGTCTAATATCTTCATTTTTTCAACATACGTAGCTATTACCCTCGAAAACTAAAACTTTTGACATAGGAAAAGAGCCTTTAATCACATTATTTACCATTTGCAATCATAAAATAGTCTAATATCTTCATTTTTTCAACATACTTAGCTATTACACTCGAAAACTAAAACTTTTGAAATAGGAAAAGAGCCTTTAATCACATTCTTTACCATTTGCAATCATAAAATAGTCTAATATCTTCATTTTTTCAACATACGTAGCTATTACCCTCGAAAACTAAAACTTTTGACATAGGAAAAGAGCCTTTAATCACATTCTTTACCATTTGCAATCATAAAATAGTCTAATATCTTCATTTTTTCAACATACGTAGCTATTACCCTCGAAAACTAAAACTTTTGACATAGGAAAAGAGCCTTTAATCACATTCATTACCATGTGCAATCATATAATAGTCTAATATCTTCATTTTTTCAACTTACGTAGCTATTACCCTCGAAAACTAAAACTTTTGAAATAGGAAAAGAGCCTTTAATCACATTCTTTACCATGTGCAATCATAAAATTGTCTAATATCTTCATTTTTCCAACATACGTAGCTATTACCCTCGAAAACTAAAACTTTTGACATAGGAAAAGAGCCTTTAATCACATTCTTTACCATGTGCAATCATAGAATAGTCTAATATCTTCATTTTTTCAACATACGTAGCTATTACCCTCGAAAACTAAAACTTTTGAAATAGGAAAAGAGCCTTTAATCACATTCTTTACCATTTGCAATCATAAAATAGTCTAATATCTTCATTTTTTCAACATACGTAGCCATTACCTTTGAAAACTAAAACTGTTGAAATAGGAAAAGAGCCTTTAACCGCATTTTTTACCATTTGCAATCATAAAATAGTCTAATATCTTCATTTTTTCAACATACGTAGCTATTACCCTCGAAAACTAAAACTTTTGAAATAGGAAAAGAGCCCTTAATCACATTCTTTACCATTTGCAATAATAAAATAGTCTAATATGTTCATTTTTTCAACATACGTAGCTATTACCCTCGAAAACTAAAACTTTTGACATAGGAAAAGAGCCTTTAATCACATTCTTTACCATTTGCAATCATAAAATAGTCTAATATCTTCATTTTTTCAACATACGTAGCTATTACCCTCGAAAACTAAAACTTTTGACATAGGAAAAGAGCCTTTAATCACATTCATTACCATGTGCAATCATATAATAGTCTAATATCTTCATTTTTTCAACATACGTAGCTATTACCCTCGAAAACTAAAACTTTTGACATTGGAAAAGAGCCTTTAGTCACATTCTTTACCATTTGCAATCATAAAATAGTCTAATATCTTCATTTTTTCAACATACGTAGCTATGACCCTCGAAAACTAAAACTTTTGACATAGGAAAAGAGCCTTTAATCACATTCTTTACCCTCTGCAATCATAGAATAGTCTAATATCTTCATTTTTTCAACATACGTAGCTATTACCCTCGAAAACTAAAACTTTTGAAATAGGAAAAGAGCCTTTAATCACATTCTTTACCATTTGCAATCATAAAATAGTCTAATATCTTCATTTTTTCAACATACGTAGCCATTACCTTTGAAAACTAAAACTGTTGAAATAGGAAAAGAGCCTTTAATCACATTCTTTACCCTCTGCAATCATAGAATAGTCTAATATCTTCATTTTTTCAACATACGTAGCTATTACCCTCGAAAACTAAAACTTTTGAAATAGGAAAAGAGCCTTTAATCACATTCTTTACCATTTGCAATCATAAAATAGTCTAATATCTTCATTTTTTCAACATACGTAGCTATTACCCTCGAAAACTAAAACTTTTGAAATAGGAAAAGAGCCTTTAATCACATTCTTTACCATGTGCAATCATAAAATTGTCTAATATCTTCATTTTTTCCACAGACAAAGCTATTTCCCTCGAAAACTAAAACTTTTGAAATAAAAAGAGCATTTAATCACATTCTTTACCATTTGCAATAATAAAATAGTCTAATATCTTCATTTTTTCAACATACGTAGCTATTACCCTCGAAAACTAAAACTTTTGAAATAGGAAAAGAGCCTTTAAACACATTTTTTACCATGTGCAATCATAAAATGGTCTAATATCTTCATTTTTTCAACATACGTAGATATTACCCTCGAAAGCTAAAACTTTTGACATAGGAAAAGAGCCTTTAATCACATTCTTTACCATTTGCAATCATAAAATAGTCTAATATCTTCATTTTTCCAACATACATAGGTATTACCCTCGAAAACTAAAACTTTTGACATAGGAAAAGAGCCTTTAGTCACACTCTTTACCATTTGCAATCATAAAATAGTCTAATATCTTCATTTTTTCAACATACGTAGCTATGACCCTCGAAAACTAAAACTTTTGACATAGGAAAAGAGCCTTTAATCACATTCTTTACCATGTGCAATCATAGAATAGTCTAATATCTTCATTTTTTCAACATACGTAGCTATTACCCTCGAAAACTAAAACTTTTGAAATAGGAAAAGAGCCTTTAATCACATTCTTTACCATTTGCAATCATAAAATAGTCTAATATCTTCATTTTTTCAACATACGTAGCCATTACCTTTGAAAACTAAAACTGTTGAAATAGGAAAAGAGCCTTTAATCGCATTCTTTACCATTTGCAATCATAAAATAGTCTAATATCTTCATTTTTTCAACATACGTAGCTATTACCCTCGAAAACTAAAACTTTTGAAATAGGAAAAGAGCCTTTAATCACATTCTTTACCATGTGCAATCATAAAATTGTCTAATATCTTCATTTTTTCAACAGACAAAGCTATTTCCCTCGAAAACTAAAACTTTTGAAATATAAAAAGAGCATTTAATCACATTCTTTACCATTTGCAATAATAAAATAGTCTAATATCTTCATTTTTTCAACATACGTAGCTATTACCCTCGAAAACTAAAACTTTTGAAATAGGAAAAGAGCCTTTAATCACATTTTTTACCATGTGCAATCATAAAATGGTCTAATATCTTCATTTTTTCAACATACGTAGATATTACCCTCGAAAGCTAAAACTTTTGACATAGGAAAAGAGCCTTTAATCACATTCTTTACCATTTGCAATCATAAAATAGTCTAATATCTTCATTTTTTCAACATACGTAGCTATTACCCTCGAAAACTAAAACTTTTGAAATAGGAAAAGAGACTTTAATCACATTCTTTACCATGTGCAATCATAAAATTGTCTAATATCTTCATTTTTTCCACAGACAAAGCTATTACCACCGAAAACTAAAACTGTTGACATAGGAAAAGAGCCTTTAATCACATTCTTTACCATGTGCAATCATAAAATAGTCTAATATCTTCATTTTTTCAACATACGTAGCTATTACCCTCGAAAACTAAAACTTTTGAAATAGGAAAAGAGCCTTTAATCACATTTTTTACCATTTGCAATCATAAAATAGTCTAATATCTTCATTTTTTCAACATACGTAGCTATTACCCTCGAAAACTAAAACATTTGACATAGGAAAAGAGCCTTTAATCACATTCTTTACCATTTGTAATCATAAAATAGTCTAATATCTTCATTTTTTCAACATACGTAGCTATTACCCTCGAAAACTAAAACTTTTGACATAGGAAAAGAGCCTTTAATCTCATTCATTACCATGTGCAATCATATAATAGTCTAATATCTTCATTTTTTCAACTTACGTAGCTATTACCCTCGAAAACTAAAACTTTTGAAATAGGAAAAGAGCCTTTAATCACATTCTTTACCATGTGCAATCATAAAATTGTCTAATATCTTCATTTTTCCAACATACGTAGCTATTACCCTCGAAAACTAAAACTTTTGACATAGGAAAAGAGCCTTTAGTCACATTCTTTACCATTTGCAATCATAAAATAGTCAAATATCTTCATTTTTTCAACATATGTAGCTATTACCCTCGAAAACTAAAACTTTTGACATAGGAAAAGAGCCTTTAATCACATTCTTTACCATGTGCAATCATAGAATAGTCTAATATCTTCATTTTTTCAACATACGTAGCTATTACCCTCGAAAACTAAAACTTTTGAAATAGGAAAAGAGCCTTTAATCACATTCTTTACCATTTGCAATCATAAAATAGTCTAATATCTTCATTTTTTCAACATACGTAGCCATTACCTTTGAAAACTAAAACTGTTGAAATAGGAAAAGAGCCTTTAATCGCATTCTTTACCATTTGCAATCATAAAATAGTCTAATATCTTCATTTTTTCAACATACGTAGCTATTACCCTCGAAAACTAAAACTTTTGAAATAGGAAAAGAGCCTTTAATCACATTCTTTACCATGTGCAATCATAAAATTGTCTAATATCTTCATTTTTTCCACAGACAAAGCTATTTCCCTCGAAAACTAAAACTTTTGAAATATAAAAAGAGCATTTAATCACATTCTTTACCATTTGCAATAATAAAATAGTCTAATATCTTCATTTTTTCAAAATACGTAGCTATTACCCTCGAAAACTAAAACTTTTGAAATAGGAAAAGAGACTTTAATCACATTTTTTACCATGTGCAATCATAAAATGGTCTAATATCTTCATTTTTTCAACATACGTAGATATTACCCTCGAAAGCTAAAACTTTTGACATAGGAAAAGAGCCTTTAATCACATTCTTTACCATTTGCAATCATAAAATAGTCTAATATCTTCATTTTTTCAACATACTTAGCTATCACCCTCGAAAACTAAAACTTTTGAAATAGGAAAAGAGCCTTTAATCACATTCTTTACCATATGCAATCATAAAATTGTCTAATATCTTCATTTTTTCCACAGACAAAGCTATTACCACCGAAAACTAAAACTTTTGACATAGGAAAAGAGCCTTTAATCACATTCTTTACCATGTGCAATCATAAAATAGTCTAATATCTTCATTTTTTCAACATACGTAGCTATTACCCTCGAAAACTAAAACTTTTGAAATAGGAAAAGAGCCTTTAATCACATTCTTTACCATTTGCAATCATAAAATAGTCTAATATCTTCATTTTTTCAACATACGTAGCTATTACCCTCGAAAATTAAAACTTTTGACATAGGAAAAGAGCCTTTAATCACATTCTTTACCATTTGCAATCATAAAATAGTCTAATATCTTCATTTTTTCAACATACGTAGCTATTACCCTCGAAAACTAAAACTTTTGACATAGGAAAAGAGCCTTTAATCACATTCATTACCATGTGCAATCATATAATAGTCTAATATCTTCATTTTTTCAACTTACGTAGCTATTACCCTCGAAAACTAAAACTTTTGAAATAGGAAAAGAGCCTTTAATCACATTCTTTACCATGTGCAATCATAAAATTGTCTAATATCTTCATTTTTCCAACATACGTAGCTATTACCCTCGAAAACTAAAACTTTTGACATAGGAAAAGAGCCTTTAGTCACATTCTTTACCATTTGCAATCATAAAATAGTCTAATATCTTCATTTTTTCAACATACGTAGCTATTACCCTCGAAAACTAAAACTTTTGACATAGGAAAAGAGCCTTTAATCACATTCTTTACCATGTGCAATCATAGAATAGTCTAATATCTTCATTTTTTCAACATACGTAGCTATTACCCTCGAAAACTAAAACTTTTGAAATAGGAAAAGAGCCTTTAATCACATTCATTACCATGTGCAATCATAAAATAGTCTAATATCTTCATTTTTTCAACATACGTAGCCATTACCTTTGAAAACTAAAACTGTTGAAATAGGAAAAGAGCCTTTAATCGCATTCTTTACCATTTGCAATCATAAAATAGTCTAATATCTTCATTTTTTCAACATACGTAGCTATTACCCTCGAAAACTAAAACTTTTGAAATAGGAAAAGATTCTTTAATCACATTCTTTACCATGTGCAATCATAAAATTGTCTAATATCTTCATTTTTTCCACAGACAAAGCTATTTCCCTCGAAAACTAAAACTTTTGAAATATAAAAAGAGCATTTAATCACATTCTTTACCATTTGCAATAATAAAATAGTCTAATATCTTCATTTTTTCAACATACGTAGCTATTACCCTCGAAAACTGAAACTTTTGAAATAGGAAAAGAGCCTTTAATCACATTTTTTACCATGTGCAATCATAAAATGGTCTAATATCTTCATTTTTTCAACATACGTAGATATTACCCTCGAAAGCTAAAACTTTTGACATAGGAAAAGAGCCTTTAATCACATTCTTTACCATTTGCAATCATAAAATAGTCTAATATCTTCATTTTTTCAACATACGTAGCTATCACCCTCGAAAACTAAAACTTTTGAAATAGGAAAAGAGCCTTTAATCACATTCTTTACCATATGCAATCATAAAATTGTCTAATATCTTCATTTTTTCCACAGACAAAGCTATTACCCTCTAAAACTAAAACTTTTGAAATAGGAAAAGAGCCTTTAATCACATTCTTTACCATTTGCAATCATAAAATAGTCTAATATCTTCATTTTTTCAACATAAGTAGCTATTACCCTCGAAAACTAAAACTTTTGACATAGGAAAAGAGCCTTTAATCACCTTCTTTACCATTTGCAATCATAAAATAGTCTAATATCTTCATTTTTTCAACATACGTAGCTATTACCCTCGAAAACTAAAACTTTTAAAATAGGAAAAGAGCCTTTAATCTCATTCTTTACCATTTGCAATCATAAAATTGTCTAATATCTTCATTTTTTCAACAAATGTAGCTATTACCCTCGAAAACTAAAACTTTTGAAATAGGAAAAGAGCCTTTAATCACATTCTTTACCATTTGCAATCATAAAATAGTCTAATATCTTAATTTTTTCAACATACGTAGCTATTACCCTCGAAAACTAAAACTTTTGACAAAGGAAAAGAGCCTTTAATCACATTCTTTACCATTTGCAATCATAAAATAGTCTAATATCTTCATTTTTTCAACATACGTAGCTATTACCCTCGAAAACTAAAACTTTTGAAATAGTAAAAGAGCCTTTAATCACATTCTTTACCATGTGCAATCATAAAATTGTCTAATATCTTCATTTTTTCCACAGACAAAGCTATTACCCTCGAAAACTAAAACTTTTGAAATAGGAAAAGAGCCTTTAATCACATTCTTTACCATGTGCAATCATAAAATTGTCTAATATCTCCATTTTTTCAACATACGTAGCTATTACCCTCGAAAACTAAAACTTTTGACATAGGAAAAGAGCCTTTAATTACATTTTTTACCATATGCGATCATAAAATAGACTAATATCTTCATTTTTTCAACATACGTAGCTATTACCCTCGAAAACTAAAACTTTTGAAGTAGGAAAAGAGCCTTTAATCACATTCTTTACCATGTGCAATCATAAAATAGTCTAATATCTTCATTTTTTCAACATACGTAGCTATTACCCTCGAAAACTAAAACTTTTGAAATAGGAAAAGAGCCTTTAATCACATTCTTTACCATTTGAAATCATAAAATAGCCTAATATCTTCATTTTTTCAACATACGTAGCTATTACCCTCGAAAACTAAAACTTTTCAAATAGGAAAAGAGACTTTAATCACATTCTTTACCATGTGCAATCATAAAATTGTCGAATATCTTCATTTTTTCCACAGACAAAGCTATTACCCTCGACAACTAAAACTGTTGACATAGGAAAAGAGCCTTTAATCACATTCTTTACCATGTGCAATCATAAAATTGTCTAATATCTTCATTTTTTCAACATACGTAGCTATTACCCTCGAAAACTAAAACTTTTGAAATAGGAAAAGAGCATTTAATCACATTCTTTACCATATGCAATCATAAAATAGTCTAATATCTTAATTTTTTCCACAAACAAAGCTATTACCCTAGAAAACTAAAACTTTTGAAATAGGAAAAGAGCCTTTAATCACATTCTTTACCATGTACAATCATAAAATTGTCTAATATTTTCATTTTTTCAACATACGTAGCTATTACCCTCGAAAACTAAAACTTTTGACATAGGAAAAGAGCCTTTAATCACATTCTTTACCATGTGCAATCATAAAATAGTCTAATATCTTCATTTTTTCAACATACGTAGGTATTACCCTCGAAAACTAAAACTTTTGAAATAGGAAAAGAGCCTTTATTCACATTCTTTACCATGTGCAATCATAAAATTGTCTAATATCTTCATTTTTTCCACAGACAAAGCTCTTACCCTCGGAAACTAAAACTTTTGAAATAGGAAAAGAGCCTTTAATCACATTCATTACCATTTGCAATCATAAAATAGTCTAATATCTTCATTTTTTCAACATACGTAGCTATTACCCTCGAAAACTAAAACTTTTGAAATAGGAAAAGAGCCTTTAATCACATTCTTTACCATTTGCAATCATAAAATAGTCTAATATCTTCATTTTTTCAACATACGTAGCTATTACCCTCGAAAACTAAAACTTTTGAAAAAGGAAAAGAGCCTTTAATCACATTCTTTACCATTTGCAATCATAAAATAGTCTAATATCTTCATTTTTTCAACAAAAGTAGCTATTACCCTCGAAAACTAAAACTTTTGAAATAGGAAAAGAGCCTTTAATCACATTCTTTACCATTTGCAATCATAAAATAGTCTAATATCTTCATTTTTTCAACATACGTAGCTATTACCCTCGAAAACTAAAACTTTTGAAATAGGAAAAGAGCCTTTAATTACATTCTTTACCATTTGCAATCATAAAATAGTCTAATATCTTCATTTTTTCAACATAAGTAGCTATTACCCTCGAAAACTAAAACTTTTGACATAGGAAAAGAGCCTTTAATCTCTTTCTTTACCATGTGCAATCATAAAATAGTCTAATATCTTCATTTTTTCAACATACGTAGCTATTACCCTCGAAAACTAAAACTTTTAAAATAGGAAAAGAGCCTTTAATCACATTCTTTACCATTTGCAATCATAAAATTGTCTAGTATATTCATTTTTTCAACAAATGTAGCTATTACCCTCGAAAACTAAAACTTTTGAAATAGGAAAAGAGCCTTTAATCACATTCTTTACCATTTGCAATCATAAAATAGTCTAATATCTTAATTTTTTCAACATACGTAGCTATTACCCTCGAAAACTAAAACTTTTGACAAAGGAAAAGAGCCTAGATCTATAGTTGAGAGAGGTGCAGGAACTGGATGAACAGTTTATCCCCCTCTATCCTCAGCCATTGCCCATGCTGGACCTTCTGTAGATTTAGCTATTTTCTCGCTTCATTTAGCTGGAGTTTCCTCTATCTTAGGGGCTGTAAATTTTATTACTACTATCATTAATATACGACCCCAGTCAATATCTATTGACCGTATACCTCTCTTCGTCTGAGCAGTAGGAATCACCGCCGTTCTTCTCCTTTTATCACTTCCAGTCCTAGCGGGGGCTATTACTATACTGTTAACTGATCGTAACTTAAATACTTCTTTCTTCGACCCCGCAGGTGGTGGGGATCCCATCCTTTATCAACATTTATTTTGATTTTTTGGCCATCCTGAAGTGTATATTTTAATTTTACCTGGATTCGGGATAGTGTCCCACATTATTAGCCAAGAAAGAGGTAAGAAGGAAGCATTTGGTACATTAGGTATGATTTATGCTATACTTGCAATTGGTATTCTTGGTTTTGTTGTCTGGGCTCATCATATATTTACTGTGGGAATGGACGTGGACACTCGAGCTTATTTTACTGCTGCAACTATGATTATTGCAATTCCTACGGGGATTAAGATTTTTAGATGAATCGGAACTTTACACGGGACGCGACTTACTATAACTCCATCTATGTTGTGGGCCCTAGGATTTGTATTTTTGTTTACTGTGGGGGGGCTTACAGGAGTTGTCCTGTCAAACTCTAGAATTGATATTGTTCTCCATGATACTTATTATGTAGTAGCTCATTTCCATTATGTTTTATCAATGGGTGCTGTCTTTGCTATCATAGCAGGATTTGTACATTGATTTCCTCTAATGACTGGATTAAGAATGAATCAGTTTCTTCTTAAGGTACATTTCTTTATTATATTTTTAGGAGTAAACTTAACTTTTTTCCCCCAACATTTCTTAGGTCTCGCTGGAATACCACGTCGTTACGCAGATTATCCAGACACATATGCCTCATGAAATGTAATTTCTTCATTAGGGAGAGTTATATCTATGATTGCTACATTAATATTTATTTTTTGTATTTGAGAGGCCATGATCGCTAAACGAATTAATATTTTTTCACTTAATTTAAGATCCAGTGTGGAATGAAATCATCCCCATCCGCCTGCTGATCACTCCTATGAAGAAATTACTATGATCTCTACATTTTAAAGTGGCAGAAACATGTATGCATTGGATTTAAGCTCCAAAGATGGGTATCCCCTTTAAAAGTGTCTCAATGATTCCAACTAGGTTTACAAAATGGGAATTCACCCCTCATAGAACAACTTATTTTTTTCCATGACCATGCTTTATTAGTGGTAATCTTAATCACTTCTCTTGTAGGCTTTTTCTTAGCTGCATTGTTTTCTAATAAATTTCTCCATCGTTATCTACTTGATGGCCAGGCAATCGAGACAGTTTGAACCGTTATCCCTGCTATTATTTTAGTAGCTATTGCCCTTCCTTCTATTCGTCTTCTCTATTTAATTGATGAAATTCATAACCCTGCCTTGACTATTAAAGTAACGGGACATCAGTGATACTGATCCTATGAATACTCTGATTTTGACGATATTCAATTTGATTCATACATAATCCCTTCAAATGAACTTTCTACTGGCATATATCGTTTACTTGATGTGGACAATCGTATGCCAGTGCCCTATAATCAAGCTATCCGTCTGATGATTACTTCAGATGATGTTCTACACTCATGAGCTGTCCCATCTCTAGGTATTAAGATGGATGCAGTCCCAGGCCGGCTTAATCAGTCCAGACTTCTAGTAAATATACCCGGAGTATTTTATGGACAATGTTCCGAAATTTGTGGATCTGGACATAGTTTTATACCTATTGTGATTGAAGCTGTTGGAGAGAGAGATTTTCTAAAGTGACTTGAGTTACAAATTTCATAGGGTGGCTGAAAGTCAAGCGGTAGCCTCTTAAGCTCTCTTATGGTAATTACCCCCTGTGGTACAGAGACTTAGTTTATTAATAAATATAAGGTTGTCAACTTTAAGAAGCCGATGGCAGTCTCTTATTCCTCAAATGATACCACTTCCTTGAATTACGGTCTTCTTTGTCTCTATAGCTTTACTATGAGCTATTATAACTATGGTATTTTTCCTTTATCAACCCCGTTCGGCTTCTTCTGCTAAAAGCTTCTCTGATCGAACTGTTTACTTAAATTGAAAATGATAACAAACCTTTTTTCAGTATTTGATCCGACTTCCTCTTTTTTATCCAACTGATTAAGAATATTAATCCCGCTTCTGTTTATAGTAATATCTTTCTGATTGATTCCTTCACGACCTCAATTTTTAGCTAAGAGAGTTTTAATGGGATTGAATCGGGAGATATCCCTCCTTATAGGCCCAGCAAGATTTGGTGCCAATATTCTAGTTATTGCCCTCTTTTTATTCATTTTATTTAATAATTTTATTGGTTTATTCCCTTATATTTTTACCGCTACTAGACATTTAGCAGTTACCTTAAGACTGGCAGTTCCTCTGTGAATCTCTTTTATTCTATATACTTGGATTAGGGAGACAACGAATGCTTTAGCCCATCTTGTACCTTTAGGAACACCGGCACCTTTAATACCTTTCATGGTATTAATTGAAATCATTAGAAATATGATTCGGCCTATTACACTCTCTGTCCGTCTTGCGGCTAATATAATTGCCGGCCATCTCCTATTGACTCTTTTAGGGGCTCAAGGTACCCTGGGAAATTTATATGTTACTACAATTGTAGTATTTTCACAGATTATCCTATTAATATTGGAATTCTCTGTAGCTATTATTCAATCTTATGTTTTTATGACTCTAATGACTCTCTACGCAAGAGAATAATGAATCAATTAAATCACCCGTATCATTTAGTTAATATTAGACCTTGACCCCTAGCTACCGGAATAGGAGCTTTTGCAATGACTTCTGGACTTGTCAAATGGTTTCATTCATTTGATAGAATGCTATTTTTTACAGGATTAATAACAATCATATTTGTTTCGTATCAATGATGACGAGATGTATCACGAGAAGCTACTTTTCAAGGAATACATTCAACGAAGGTCGGATTTGGGTTGCGATGGGGAATAATCCTGTTTATTATCTCTGAAGTTTTCTTTTTTGTCTCTTTCTTTTGGGCATTTTTTCACAGAAGTTTGTCGCCAAATATTGAAGTTGGGGCCTTATGACCCCCAATTGGAGTGGAAAGCTTTAATCCATTTCAAGTACCCCTGCTTAATACAAGTATCCTGCTGGCTTCAGGAGTTACGGTAACTTGAGCCCACCATGCCTTAATAGAAAATAATTTTGATCAATGCCTTCAGGGACTTCTGTTCACTGTATTGCTGAGGTTATATTTTTCATTTCTTCAAGGGTTGGAATATATAGAAGCCTCGTTTACTATTGCGGATAGAATCTATGGATCTACATTCTTTTTAGCGACAGGTTTTCATGGTTTACATGTACTTATTGGGACTATTTTCCTTATAATTTGTATCTTACGTCACGCTAAGTGCTACTTTTCTCCCCAACATCATTTCGGGTTTGAAGCTGCAGCTTGATATTGACACTTTGTTGATGTTGTCTGATTGTTTCTCTATCTTTCTATCTACTGATGAGGTGAATAAAATCTTTCTAGTATAAATATTATACTTGACTTCCAATCAAGAGATCCTGTTGGGGAAAGATAATTATTTTAATTTGATTAAGAATTTTTATGCTTGTTTTTATTATATTAACCCTCGGAGTGTTTGTGAATAAGAAAGTCTCTCTGGATCGCGAAAAGAGTTCACTATTTGAATGCGGATTCGATCCTTTGAATTCCTCTCGTACTCCCTTTTCTATCCGGTTCTTTGTTATTACTCTAATTTTTCTTATTTTTGATGTAGAGATTACTTTACTCCTACCTATAGTATATTTGAATATGTCTTGCCCGACAACCTACCTGATTATCTTCTTTACTTTCATCCTTGTTGCAGGGGTATTTTATGAGTGAAGGGAAGGTGCCTTAAGATGAATTAAATAATCACTAACTTTATCAAAGACGCTTTATTCAGGAGAATAGTTTAAATAGAACATTGGGTTTGCATCCTAAAAGAGGGATGTTCCTTCTCTCAGAGTGAGAATTGATGTTATCAAATCCAGTTTCGACCTGAATTTAGGCCTTTCGGCCCCCACTCTTTAGCAGAAGCTAATTGATAGCGCTTCATTGTTAATGAAGAGGAAGGGATGACCCCTGTTAAGAGGCAGAAAGAAGGATGGGAGCTGCTAACTCTTCAACCGGGTAGTTAAATTCTACTCACTGCCTATTTATATAGTATATTTAATACAATGCATTTTCAATGCATAAATGGATAAATGTCCTTTAAATATTTCCAGGAATCATCCACCCCAACATCTTCAGTGTTGTGCTCTTATTAAGCTATAGAAATATATAAATAGTGTGAATAATAAAGAAGATAGGATAAGTACCTTATATGGAGAGGAGGTTAAAAACGAAAATAGAGATGACCCCCGTAAGCTATTCTGATAGATTAATGACGGCCCCGCTTCTTCTACCCAACCACAATCACCCTCATGATAAAGGAGTTCACCCATAAATAAAGGTATGGAGCTTGTTCGCCCTGTAATGAATGGTAAAAATATTATTCTACTTACATAATGTATTAGGCTTAAACTGAATGATTTGATAAAGTGAGGTAAAATCACCCCTACTATGATAAGGGAGAGGAGGAGAATCTTTTCAAATGGACCTAAGATGATTCTTACGTCCCCCAGAAAACATCAATAAAAAATATACCCCCCTATGACAGCCCCTCAATAAAGAACAAAAAGGGGAGTTAGATAATCCCCTTCTTCGTCCCTGTATTGACAGCTTAAATTATAATTGTAGGAGCACAAACATATTATTGCAATTCGTGAAGAATAAGTTCTTGTTAGAAGACATGAAACTAATATAAGTACACTAGGAAATAATATATATAGACTCTCTGAAGATTCAATAATTAGATCTTTTGAAAAGAAACCCGATAAATATGGGAACCCTATTAATCTAAGAGAGCAAACTAAGATAATATAGCTAGTGTAAGGGAGTATCCTGGATACCCCTCCTATTCGACGTATATCTTGTACCCCTAGTGAATGAATTACGACCCCCGAACATATAAAAAGAAGAGCCTTAAAAAGTGCATGGGCAAAAAGATGAAAATAACAAAATAGAGTGAGCCCTAAACCTAGAGAAAATATTATTACTCCTAGCTGGCTTAATGTAGATAACGCAATTACTCGTTTTAGATCGTTTTCTCCGAACGCAGCCAGGCCTGAAAAAAAGGAAGTTAAGGCCCCTATGACAACGAGTAAAAAACACCCTCTCTCTTCAAATGAAGGAGACAAACGAATTATCAGATAAATCCCGGCTGTCACTAGTGTGGATGAATGGACTAGGGATGAGACGGGGGTAGGAGCCGCCATGGCTGCTGGTAGCCATGCAGAAAAAGGTAGTTGAGCTCTTTTGGTAAAAGAAGATAGAATAAAGAAGAGCATAATTGATAAAGAGAAATATCTTAAGAATATATAATCTCAGCTCTTAGAGTAAAATATTAGCCCTAATGACCATAAAATTAGTACATCACCTACCCGATTTCTTAAAATAGTAATTATTCCTCTAGAGGAAGAATTATAATTTTTGTAAAATATAATTAATAGATATGAAGTGATACCTAACCCATCTCAACCTAATATTAATCTTAATCCATCCGAAGATATAATCAACAGAACCATAGATGAGATGAATCCTAATATTATATATATGAAACGATTAACAAAAGTTTCACCTCTTATATAATAAGAAGAATAAATTATAACTTGAGAAGAGATTAAGAGAACTAAGAAGATGAATGATAGTCTTAGCCAATCAAAGCACACTTGGTAATCCAAATGCAAAAAGGATACTTTTAATAAATAGATTTCATCTGATAGGAATAATAAAAATGAGCAACAAACACTTATTACTCCGGTAAATAGTAAGATGTAACCTGATACAAAATATAACAATACTGTCAGAGATGACTCTCCTTTAGTTCCACAAACTAATATTCTCTTTAAACTATAACAGTAAACGAAAATTAAAGTCAGTAACGGAATCAGATGAGCTCTTCCGATTATATATTCCTTTAAGTTGTATTCTAATCAGCTAAAGATATACAATCTCTCCCCGTGACTTGTACTGGAGTATAAATAAATACAATAACAAGATGAAAGAAAACATAAGATTCCAGATAGGCCTACTACTATTCAGTCTAGACTAAATACGCCGATAAAAAAATATATTTCGGAAAAGAAGTTAAGTGAAGGGGGTAATCCTATATTAAGGAAGCTAAGACTGAGTCATCAAAAACATAAATATGGAAAAAGAGAGATTATTCTACGGGTAAGAAGGAATCTGCGACTTCAGATGCGCGCATAAAATAGATAGCTTAAGTAGAATAATCCAGAGGAACAAATCCCGTGAGATACCATTATTAAAATTGATCTTATGTTGGTGTAAGTACAAGATATAAGTATACCTAAAATAACGAATGATATGTGAGCGACGGAGGAATAAGCAATTAAGGATTTGACATCGGATTGGCGTAGACAGATCAAGCAGCTGAAGATCCCGCCTATTAAGCAGACCCCTATTAATGTTGTTTCTCTATAAATATTTAATACCTGTACTAAATAGAGGCCGTAACCCCCTAGCTTGAGGAGAATGGCGGCTAACACTATAGAGCCAGTTACTGGAGCCTCTACGTGAGCCTTAGGTAATCAAATGTGTGCAAAATAAACTGGGAGTTTCACTAGAAAAGAAAGGATGGCTAGCAAGAAGATTATCTTGTCTGTGAAATTACCCCAAAATTGCAAGAAGGATGACGAATAAATACTCGTGTGGGCAATGATAATAAAGAGTAGAGGTAAAGAGGATAGTAGAGTATAGAATAAGAAATAATAGGAAGCAGGTAGACGCTCTGGCTGGTAACCTCACCCGAGGATTAAAATAATTGTGGGAATTAGAGAGCACTCAAAGAAGACGTAGAATAAGATGAATGACTGAGTAGTAAAGGTGAGTCACAAAAGGACAAACAAGCTTACGAGGATAGTTCTATAGCTTAATGGCCAACTTGGCTTTAATCTAATAACTATTAGAAAGAAAATTCCTGAAGTCAATGTTAAAAGAGTAATTCCCCACTCTAGATGAAATTCTGATATTAACTTGTATATTAATATTAAGTATATTAGACTTGAGGTAAAGAACCACTTATTCATTTAGGAACTGTACTTGATCTGATCCTGACGAAAGTACTAAAGATACCAATACTGATAATCCCAAAGCTCCTTCACAAACTGTGACTCTAAGAAAGATGAACGCGTTAATTATTCTCATATAGTTTGAATATATTAATAATCTGAACAATAAAAGAATGAGAAATTCTAATCTCAATAGAGTTACTAGAAGATGCTTGTTTCTTGAAGAGAAAATTAGTAGTCCTAAAGAAAGTGATAAGTAAATTATTATGATTGACTGAGTAATTAAAAAATAATGTCGGTCTTGTAAACCAAATTTAGAGGAATCTCTCGGTCTTCAAAAGAGTTATTAACATCTTTAACTTCCAAAGTTAATATTTTTATTAAACTACCTTTTGACATCCTAGGATCTATCGTTGTTATCTCCATATTTATGCTTCTAATGAATCATCCTCTTGCTTTTACACTCTCGTTGTTCGTTCAAACTTTATTGATTTGTATTATGCTTAAAAATGTTTCTCTGTGAATTTCACTAATTCTCTTTTTGATATTTCTAGGGGGGATTCTGGTAATGTTTATTTATGTGTCTTCGCTAAGAGCTAACGAGAAATTTGCTGTGGATTTAACGTCATTCGTATGGGTGATACCTACAATTGTCTTGTCTTTCTTAGTTTTAAATAAGAATTTCATGTTTATGAGCCCTTCCTCGGGCTACCTCTATCCTGCCGATTTCGTGATCATCAATTTTAATGTTAATAGACTTACCGTACTGGCCTACTCGTTTATAGTAGTATATTTATTTTTAGCGCTCCTGCTGGTCATTGATTTTTTGAACAGTAATAAAAAACCTTTACGGTCAATGATCTAGTAATTCCGTGATCTTAGGAAATAAAATGTTATCTCTACGTAAGACACAACCTACCCTTAAAATTATTAATTCTGCCTTGGTGGATCTACCTGTGCCGGCCAACATTTCTATTTGATGAAACTTTGGCTCTCTCCTGGGCCTCTGTCTTGTTATTCAAATTGTTACTGGACTTTTTTTAGCGATGCATTACACGGCGAGAGTAGACTTAGCTTTCTCTAGAGTGGCCCATATTTGCCGAGATGTCAACTACGGTTGGCTGCTCCGAACTGTCCACGCCAATGGTGCCTCTTTTTTCTTTATTTGCATTTATTTTCATATTGGCCGAGGGATGTATTATGGTTCTTTCCATTATTTCGAGACATGAATGACTGGAATTGCTCTTTTGTTTCTTGTAATAGCCGCTGCTTTTTTAGGGTATGTTCTCCCGTGAGGTCAAATGTCCTTCTGGGGGGCGACTGTAATTACAAACTTAATATCTGCCGTACCTTATATTGGTAACGATGTAGTACAATGGTTATGAGGGGGGTTTGCTGTTGATAATCCCACTCTGACGCGATTTTTCACTTTTCATTTCTTGATCCCCTTTCTGGTGGCCGGTCTGACAATAATTCACCTTTTATTCCTTTATCAAAGAGGTTCAAATAACCCCCTTGGAATTAACGCTAACTTAGACAAGTTACCGTTCCACCCTTATTTTACCATTAAGGATACCGTGGGATTTATAGTCCTTATCTTTTTTCTTGTGACTCTCTCCTTAACTAGACCCTATCTTCTAGGGGACCCGGATAATTTCATTCCTGCTAACCCGTTGGTTACCCCAGCTCATATTCAACCGGAATGGTATTTTCTGTTTGCATACGCTATTTTGCGGTCTATTCCTAATAAGCTAGGAGGGGTAATTGCCCTTGTTTCT
Organism: Artemia franciscana; assembly: GCF_032884065.1. Lineage (NCBI taxonomy): Eukaryota > Metazoa > Arthropoda > Branchiopoda > Anostraca > Artemiidae > Artemia > Artemia franciscana. Next base: position 25,307 of record NW_027062663.1, read on the forward strand.
TCTATTCTCATTCTTGTGTCCCTTCCCTTTACATTTAAGCCTAAGTTTCGAGGTCTTGAGTTTTATTCTGTAGCCCAGCCTTTGTTTTGATCCTGAGTATCAGTCTTTTTACTTCTAACATGAATTGGGGCACGACCTGTAGAAGACCCCTATATTTTTCTGGGACAGGTTCTTACGTGTGCTTACTTCTCATATTTTGTGTTTACTCCAATCGTTATTAATTTGAATGACAAAATTGTCTAATTAGACCCCTTGGCCGATTAAAGCATCTGTTTTGAAAGCAGAATAAGGTTGATTATACAACCAGGGGTCTTTATTTTTAACCCCCTTGAGAAAGGCTTCAATAAAAGCACAGGAATATTAAAGATGTAGGTAAAAGACTTTTCCAGCATAAATGTATTAGGTTATCGTAACGATAGCGGGGATAGGAGCCGCGTCTCCAGAGATAGGAGTACACCACTAAACAAAATATAAAGAAGCTTATGGACCCGAATACTACACTAAATAGTAGAGATATAAAAAGAATGCTAGCGTATTCTGATAATATAATTAGAGCGAAACCGACTCCTATGTATTCTGTATTGAACCCCGACACTAACTCGGATTCACCCTCAGCTAGATCAAAGGGTGTTCGATTAGTCTCTGCCAGAATTGTAATAAATCAGCACAATCCTAGAGGAAGACATAAGTATAAAGGTCAACCTACGTAAGAAGATTTGACTAGGTACCCTTCTAGATCGAGCTTTTTAAATAGCATTAAAGGAGAAAGGATGATAATAATTAAAGATACCTCGTAGGAGATGGTCTGTGCCCCTGCGCGAATTCTTCCTAGCAGAGAATACTTAGAGTTAGAGGACCAACCTGCGACCATAATTCTGTATACTCTCACTCTCATTGCACAAATGACTAATAGGAATGATAAATTGAATTTTGCACCGTAAGAAATAAATGGGACTAGAGTTCATAAAAAAAAGAAAGGAATAGACTGAATACAGGAGCAACGAGATACGGTATGAAATTTGAGATAAGAGGAAGTGAGACTTCCCTACAAAATAATTTGATCCCATCAGAAAAAGGCTGTAGGATCCCAAGAAAACCGACTTTATTTGGGCCCTTACGCAACTGAATGTAACCCAAGATCTTTCGTTCTAATAGTGTTAAAAAAGCAACTGAAACTAAAACCATAACTACTTGTAAAAAGATAAAATAGATCATTTAAGCTAGTGCTATCAACTAAGGTCTCCTTATAAATAGATCCTAAATCTAACGCATTTGTCTGCCAAGCTGACATAAAATCTCAAGAGGTCCTTTCGTACTATCATGAGTGAATTTGCCTTGGGGGTAGAAACTAACCTGGCTTACGCCGGTCTGAACTCAGATCACGTAGGGGTTTAACAGTCGAACAGACTGCCTCTCTAGGCTGCTGCACCGAGTAGGGTCCCTGAACCAACATCGAGGTCGCAAACTCTTTTGTCGATTTGAACTCTCAAAAAGAATTACGCTGTTATCCCTAAGGTAACTTGGTCTTTATTCATCTAAGGATCAATGGTCATTTATTGATGTGTTTATGTTGTAAGTGTTTATTCTGTTCTTACCGTCGCCCCAACCGAACATTATTTTGCTCTGTCTAATTACCTACCGCAAAACAAAAGAATTAAATGTAAAGATCTATAGGGTCTTATCGCCCTCCAAGTAAATTTAAGCTTAAAGATTAACTTCAATTTGATCGAAGAGACAGACCATCTCTCGTCAAACCTTTCATTCCAGCCCCAAATCAAAAGGCTAATGATTATGCTACCTTCGCATGGTCAATATACCACGGCCCTTTAATTCATCAGTGGGCAGGCTCGACCACCTAAAATTAAGAGGCGATGTCTTTGTTAAACAGGCGGAGATGAGTTTTGCCGAATTCCTTTGGGATTTTTTGAGGAATATTATGTTAAGTGCATTTATAGTTCTACTAATTCTATCATTGTGATTGCTAAATTTATGTAATTAGCATCGGCTAGTTTGAATTAATTATTTTGAAATTATCATTTTAGTAACAATGGTTATTAAACCGAGGCAACTTTTAAGCCTAATCATGTTTTTCTTGATATTATAATATAATTTTTTCTAGAGCTCGTCCCCTAGAAAATTTTCCTTACGGAGTACCCTAAAGGAGTATTCTGCCAACCAGATATAAAGGTACGAAATATTTTTCACAACGATATTGGTCTTGAAGAGATTTATGAAACAATCATCTTTAACCAATATGGATCACCTTGTTTCGGGATTCGGCAATAAAGATAGAAATTTAATAAACCCTGATACAAAAGGTACAAACAATAACTTCTTTGTAATTAGTAGACTTTCCTTTTCAGTACTTAGGCCTTGAATAAATTCAATTCTTTTACTAATATAATATTGTTTTGAATAAATTTGTAAATAAAGATTTAGAGAGCACTCTAAAGAGTATCTTTTTAGTGTAAGCAAAATGTTTATTCAAACTCCCTCCCTCTTTCAAGATACACCTTCCGGTATACCTACTTTGTTACGACTTATCTCTTCGGACAAGAGAGCGACGGGCGATGTGTACATTTCTCAGAGCCTCCTTCAGGTTGATAGGCCTTACTTCTAAATCCACCTTCTTCTCCATGATAAAATGAAAATTCCGTTTAAGTTCTTATTGTAACCCACCCTCTCCCGGACATAAGCTACACCTTGATCTGATTTATTAGCCTAAGCAATTAAGAGCAGTTATTTATTTAATCCCCTAAACGACGGTATATAAGCTGTTTCACAAGAACGGGTTGGTTGTCTCGTGGATTGTCGTTTACGGGGCAGGTTCCTCTAGTAAGTTTAGAAACCGCCAAATTCTTTAGGTTTAAATAATACTACCCAGGTTAATTGGAAATGAACTAATAGGGTATCTAATCCTAGTTGTTTGGTCATCTAAAGAGTGCTTTATTCAAACAAATGGAGAATAAATACAGATTTCACCCTTATTGATCTAAAATATACTTGTCCCAAAGCTCCTCTGTTCACCTAAAATATTTGCTCTAGGGCCTTGTATGACCGCGGATGCTGGCACAAAGTGGTCCCCCTATCTTTTCGTTCGCTATACCTAAGAAGTAGGCAATAATGTCAATCACTGCACTTCTAACCTATAATGATATCTTGCATATGACTCGTAGAAAGAGTAAATAAGCTAGCTAGAATCAAACTTTTACTGCTAGATGCTGGGATAAAAAGGACTGAATAGAGTATAAGAATGATATTGCAACGGAAAATAATAGTGACGGACAAAGAAGTGAGATGAGAATTATATACTAGTTTGAGTGTGTTTGAGAATGTAGTTTGTGACTACAAGTGATGGAAGATCAGATGTATAATGTCATTGAAAGCAGTCACCCCAGCAAGCGACCGAAACCCATTATCTAGCCGCCGTAAAGAGTGAAATATCTCCTCGATAACCTTATTTAAATGTAGAAAATACTCTAGACGTTGCTGCAGATATCTGAAATAAAAAATGAATAGTGTGAATGATTGATACGTTCGGCATATTATATGATTTAAAGTGACTACTTGTTTGGTTATAAAATCTTGTATGTCTAGATAATTACCTCATTACGATGCAATAAGTGGAAATGGCTATGACTAATGAAGTTAGCAGGATTGAACTTTTATTAATTACATGTAAATGTAAGTAAAATTGGAATTTATTTAAATACTTGCATTTACACATTTACGATTGCGACGATGATGGAAAAAAATAAAAAGGTTAAATAGGGAATTAACCCACCCCTAAATACCTAAAATTACCATATAAATGATACTTAATTATATAACCTCACGCAACAAACAACTAAAGTTGACGGCCATTAAAAAAAGGACGGATGGTGGAATATAGTACACGATGACGTATTTTATGAAATGTAAATTGGTGAAATGATATATTTAAATACGTAGGCTGCCTCTAAGACAAGGCCCCCCCCCTCAGACATGTAGGCACAGACCTACATGTCTGAGGAGGGGCCTTGTTAAAGAGTCAAGCCTACGTACATACATATAATTTAATGTTAGTTTATATAACGTTCTGTATAGTACATTCACCGCTCTTTTATTAGAATAATAAAAGAGCGGTGAATGTACGTTATTTATATCATTTATATATTATTAAATTTTATTTAAACCCTCTTAAGAGGGTTTCTAAAATAACCTAGAGATATTGATTTATATTTATCCTGGAAGATTTGGTGTTCCAGGATAAATAAAATCATTATCTCATCAAATACAACCCTCTTAAGAGGGTTTAAAAATTTAATAGAGTTATAAACTTATTTGTAGTATTTTTTGTCCTAACACTAAGTGTTAGGACGAGGAAAAAATACTACGGATAAGTTTATATCTAATTAAATGTAACTATGATAGAATATTACTTGCTTTATTTTATATCATTGTAATGACGTTCTATATAGGTAAAATTGTTTCAAATTAAGAATTAAAAAACCCGTAAAATCGTTAAAAATCAGCTTAAAGTTTGCGTTTAAGGAATTTTGTGACCCCGTTTTGCACGTTTAATGCTGAGATCCTTGATATTTACCTCAAAAACAGCCTTTTTCAGGATATTGCCTTCAATCCTGTAAAAAGCAAATTGGCCCGCCTCAAATTTTTCTTCAAAAAGTATGAAATAAATAATTTTATTCTATACCAGCAAAAAAAGGGGGGGATCAATCTACATTATCTCCTTACAGGAGATGACTTGATATAGATTGGCCCCCACCCCAACAAGTTACGAGGCCGATAATTTTATCTTTTTCAGGGAAATCAGTAATTTAATCCTACCCCTAGTGTGGAGTATAAACATAATCGTTAATTGGAGAAAAAATTGAGTGTTTGATAAAAGTCTAATATTGTCTACTGTTAAAAAGGGATAAAGTTATTTTATTCAGATTAACCTGAGAGAAGAACTCCCTCCCTCGTTACGCTTCAGTTTGAAGCATAAACTCGGGGGGGGGGGGTTCTTCTCCCCCAGAGGTGTTAAAGAGTAAGCTAAATTAAGCTACTGGGCTCATACCCCAATGATAGAGTAATCTCTCTTTAAATGATTAAGTGATTATGCCTATTTTTTTCTTATATTCTTATAGTGTCTTCCCACTCTTGGTTAGGTTTGTGGCTTAGAATAGAAATAAATTCTTTAAGCTTTATCCCTATCATAATTGAAGAAAGAAAAGAAAATAGATTAAAATATTTTTTAATTCAGTCAGTAGCCTCAGTCATCTTTTTAGCGAGTATTCTGAATCAATCCTTTTCATTCTTAATTCCTTTTGCCCTATTAATTAAGATTGGTGCGGCCCCGTTCCATATATGATTAGTAAGTATTTCTAAATCTATATCATGAAAGGTTTTATCCCTTTTAATAACTTTTCAGAAAATTGGGCCTCTTCTTGGACTGGCTATACTGCAATTCACAAATTCTTTTTTCATTTTTATTAGAGCATTTATTGGTGGATTAGGTGGGATTAACCAATCCAACCTTCGGCTGATTATAGCGTTTTCTTCCATTAGACATTTATCTTGACTAATAGTTAATATAAGTAGATTTTTCTTGATATTAGTTTATTATATGACTTACTTGGCTATTCTATATTTTGTGGTAATTTTATTACAGCAAAGGGGTACGTACTCCCTCGCCCAAATGAATAGTAATGCTAGATTAATTTATAAAGCTTCGATTTCATTTAATCTTCTCTCTTTAGCCGGGTTGCCCCCATTCCTGGGATTTTTTATTAAATGGATATCTCTGGAAATAAATATTTTATCCCCCCTTCTTGTGTTAGCCCTTGTTGTATCTTCATGTTTCTCAGTCTATTTTTATTTTAAGATTGCTATGAGATCTCTTTTATTTCCCTCAGAGGTAAAGTCTAAGAAAATAAAGATTCCGGGTATTCTATCAATAGGGTTTAATATTCTTCTTCCTCTATTCTTTTTGTAAAGCTTTAAGTTAATTAAACTACCAGCCTTCAAAGCTGGAAATAAGAAGTTCTTAAGCTTTAATAATTTACTTTAATATAGATGAGGGTATTATCTACATAATTACAGTATCAACGTAATCCTTTTTATCAGGCACCTCATCTCTTCTTATTATATATGAAATGTAAATTTCTCTTTAAGAATCAAAATCTTACGTGCACAGAACACTTATATACACGTTACCCTGCTTACAATAAAATAATTTTTAATTAATTAAGCCCGGGTTAGAAACAACTCAAGATTTGCAATCTTGTATTTTTTTTTAAACTACTGAGCCGTAAATTAATCATAGTAAAGGGAATAATCCTTAACTAAATTTACAATTTAGCACCTATAATTGGCCACTTTACTTATGCAACGTTGATTTTATTCTACAAATCACAAGGATATTGGAACTTTATACTTTATTTTTGGGGCTTGAGCAGGTATAGTTGGGACTTCTTTAAGAATGCTCATTCGAGCAGAGTTGGGTCAACCAGGTTCCCTGATTGGCGATGAACAAGTATATAATGTTATTGTGACAGCTCATGCATTTATTATAATTTTTTTCATGGTTATACCAATCTTAATTGGGGGATTTGGTAACTGGCTAGTGCCCATTATATTAGGGGCCCCGGATATAGCATTTCCCCGGTTAAATAATTTAAGATTTTGAATACTTCCACCATCCTTGACTCTTCTCTTGGCCAGATCTATAGTTGAGAGAGGTGCAGGAACTGGATGAACAGTTTATCCCCCTCTATCCTCAGCCATTGCCCATGCCGGACCTTCTGTAGATTTAGCTATTTTCTCGCTTCATTTAGCTGGAGTTTCCTCTATCTTAGGGGCTGTAAATTTTATTACTACTATCATTAATATACGACCCCAGTCAATATCTATTGACCGTATACCTCTCTTCGTCTGAGCAGTGGGAATCGCCGCCGTTCTTCTCCTTTTATCACTTCCAGTCCTAGCGGGGGCTATTACTATACTGTTAACTGATCGTAACTTAAATACTTCTTTCTTCGACCCCGCAGGTGGTGGGGATCCCATCCTTTATCAACATTTATTTTGATTTTTTGGCCATCCTGAAGTGTATATTTTAATTTTACCTGGATTCGGGATAGTGTCCCACATTATTAGCCAAGAAAGAGGTAAGAAGGAAGCATTTGGTACATTAGGTATGATTTATGCTATACTTGCAATTGGTATTCTTGGTTTTGTTGTCTGGGCTCATCATATATTTACTGTGGGAATGGACGTGGACACTCGAGCTTATTTTACTGCTGCAACTATGATTGTTGCAATTCCTACGGGAATTAAGATTTTTAGATGAATCGGAACTTTACACGGGACGCGACTTACTATAACTCCATCTATGTTGTGGGCCCTAGGATTTGTATTTTTGTTTACTGTGGGGGGGCTTACAGGAGTTGTCCTGTCAAACTCTAGAATTGATATTGTTCTCCATTATACTTATTATGTAGTTGCTCATTTCCACTATGTTTTATCAATGGGTGCTGTCTTTGCTATCATAGCAGGATTTGTACATTGATTTCCTCTAATGACTGGATTAAGAATGAATCAGTTTCTTCTTAAGGTACATTTCTTTATTATATTTTTAGGAGTAAACTTAACTTTTTTCCCCCAACATTTCTTAGGTCTCGCTGGAATACCACGTCGTTACGCAGATTATCCAGACACATATGCCTCATGAAATGTAATTTCTTCATTAGGGAGAGTTATATCTATGATTGCTACATTAATATTTATTTTTTGTATTTGAGAGGCCATGATCGCTAAACGAATTAATGTTTTTTCACTTAATTTAAGATCAAGTGTGGAATGAAATCATCCCCATCCGCCTGCTGATCACTCCTATGAATAAATTACTATGATCTCTACATTTTAAAGTGGCAGAAACATGTATGCATTGGATTTAAGCTCCAAAGATGGGTATCCCCTTTAAAAGTGTCTCAATGATTCCAACTAGGTTTACAAAATGGGAATTCACCCCTCATAGAACAACTTATTTTTTTCCATGACCATGCTTTATTAGTGGTAATCTTAATCACTTCTCTTGTAGGCTTTTTCTTAGCTGCATTGTTTTCTAATAAATTTCTCCATCGTTATCTACTTGATGGCCAGGCAATCGAGACAGTTTGAACCGTTATCCCTGCTATTATTTTAGTAGCTATTGCCCTTCCTTCTATTCGTCTTCTCTATTTAATTGATGAAATTCATAACCCTGCCTTGACTATTAAAGTAACGGGACATCAGTGATACTGATCCTATGAATACTCTGATTTTGACGATATTCAATTTGATTCATACATAATCCCTTCAAATGAACTTTCTACTGGCATATATCGTTTACTTGATGTGGACAATCGTATGCCAGTGCCCTATAATCAAGCTATCCGTCTGATGATTACTTCAGATGATGTTCTACACTCATGAGCTGTCCCATCTCTAGGTATTAAGATGGATGCAGTCCCAGGCCGGCTTAATCAGTCCAGACTTCTAGTAAATATACCCGGAGTATTTTATGGACAATGTTCCGAAATTTGTGGATCTGGACATAGTTTTATACCTATTGTGATTGAAGCTGTTGGAGAGAGAGATTTTCTAAAGTGACTTGAGTTACAAATTTCATAGGGTGGCTGAAAGTCAAGCGGTAGCCTCTTAAGCTCTCTTATGGTAATTACCCCCTGTGGTACAGAGACTTAGTTTATTAATAAATATAAGGTTGTCAACTTTAAGAAGCCGATGGCAGTCTCTTATTCCTCAAATGATACCACTTCCTTGAATTACGGTCTTCTTTGTCTCTATAGCTTTACTATGAGCTATTATAACTATGGTATTTTTCCTTTATCAACCCCGTTCGGCTTCTTCTGCTAAAAGCTTCTCTGATCGAACTGTTTACTTAAATTGAAAATGATAACAAACCTTTTTTCAGTATTTGATCCGACTTCCTCTTTTTTATCCAACTGATTAAGAATATTAATCCCGCTTCTGTTTATAGTAATATCTTTCTGATTGATTCCTTCACGACCTCAATTTTTAGCTAAGAGAGTTTTAATGGGATTGAATCGGGAGATATCCCTCCTTATAGGCCCAGCAAGATTTGGTGCCAATATTCTAGTTATTGCCCTCTTTTTATTCATTTTATTTAATAATTTTATTGGTTTATTCCCTTATATTTTTACCGCTACTAGACATTTAGCAGTTACCTTAAGACTGGCAGTTCCTCTGTGAATCTCTTTTATTCTATATACTTGGATTAGGGAGACAACGAATGCTTTAGCCCATCTTGTACCTTTAGGAACACCGGCACCTTTAATACCTTTCATGGTATTAATTGAAATCATTAGAAATATGATTCGGCCTATTACACTCTCTGTCCGTCTTGCGGCTAATATAATTGCCGGCCATCTCCTATTGACTCTTTTAGGGGCTCAAGGTACCCTGGGAAATTTATATGTTACTACAATTGTAGTATTTTCACAGATTATCCTATTAATATTGGAATTCTCTGTAGCTATTATTCAATCTTATGTTTTTATGACTCTAATGACTCTCTACGCAAGAGAATAATGAATCAATTAAATCACCCGTATCATTTGGTTAATATTAGACCTTGACCCCTAGCTACCGGAATAGGAGCTTTTGCAATGACTTCTGGACTTGTCAAATGGTTTCATTCATTTGATAGAATGCTATTTTTTACAGGATTAATAACAATCATATTTGTTTCGTATCAATGATGACGAGATGTATCACGAGAAGCTACTTTTCAAGGAATACATTCAACGAAGGTCGGATTTGGGTTGCGATGGGGAATAATCCTGTTTATTATATCTGAAGTTTTCTTTTTTGTCTCTTTCTTTTGGGCATTTTTTCACAGAAGTTTGTCGCCAAATATTGAAGTTGGGGCCTTATGACCCCCAATTGGAGTGGAAAGCTTTAATCCATTTCAAGTACCCCTGCTTAATACAAGCATCCTGCTGGCTTCAGGAGTTACGGTAACTTGAGCCCACCATGCCTTAATAGAAAATAATTTTGATCAATGCCTTCAGGGACTTCTGTTCACTGTATTGCTGGGGTTATATTTTTCATTTCTTCAAGGGTTGGAATATATAGAAGCCTCGTTTACTATTGCGGATAGAATCTATGGATCTACATTCTTTTTAGCGACAGGTTTTCATGGTTTACATGTACTTATTGGGACTATTTTCCTTATAATTAGTATCTTACATCACGCTAAGTGCTACTTTTCTCCCCAACATCATTTCGGGTTTGAAGCTGCAGCTTGATATTGACACTTTGTTGATGTTGTCTGATTGTTTCTCTGTCTTTCTATCTACTGATGAGGTGAATAAAATCTTTCTAGTATAAATATTATACTTGACTTCCAATCAAGAGATCCTGTTGGGGAAAGATAATTATTTTAATTTGATTAAGAATTTTTATGCTTGTTTTTATTATATTAACCCTCGGAGTGTTTGTGAATAAGAAAGTCTCTCTGGATCGCGAAAAGAGTTCACTATTTGAATGCGGATTCGATCCTTTGAATTCCTCTCGTACTCCCTTTTCTATCCGGTTCTTTGTTATTACTCTAATTTTTCTTATTTTTGATGTAGAGATTACTTTACTCCTACCTATAGTATATTTGAATATGTCTTGCCCGACAACCTACCTGATTATCTTCTTTACTTTCATCCTTGTTGCAGGGGTATTTTATGAGTGAAGGGAAGGTGCCTTAAGATGAATTAAATAATCACTAACTTTATCAAAGACGCTTTATTCAGGAGAATAGTTTAAATAGAACATTGGGTTTGCATCCTAAAAGAGGGATGTTCCTTCTCTCAGAGTGAGAATTGATGTTATCAAATCCAGTTTCGACCTGAATTTAGGCCTTTCGGCCCCCACTCTTTAGCAGAAGCTAATTGATAGCGCTTCATTGTTAATAAAGAGGAAGGGATGACCCCTGTTAAGAGGCAGAAAGAAGGATGGGAGCTGCTAACTCTTCAACCGGGTAGTTAAATTCTACTCACTGCCTATTTATATAGTATATTTAATACAATGCATTTTCAATGCATAAATGGATAAATGTCCTTTAAATATTTCCAGGAATCATCCACCCCAACATCTTCAGTGTTGTGCTCTTATTAAGTTATAGAAATATATAAATAGTGTGAATAATAAAGAAGATAGAATAAGTACCTTATATGGAGAGGAGGTTAAAAACGAAAATAGAGATGACCCCCGTAAGCTATTCTGATAGATTAATGACGGCCCCGCTTCTTCTACCCAACCACAATCACCCTCATGATAAAGGAGTTCACCCATAAATAAAGGTATGGAGCTTGTTCGCCCTGTAATGAATGGTAAAAATATTATTCTACTTACATAATGTATTAGGCTTAAACTGAATGATTTGATAAAGTGAGGTAAAATCACCCCTACTATGATAAGGGAGAGGAGGAGAATCTTTTCAAATGGACCTAAGATGATTCTTACGTCCCCCAGAAAACATCAATAAAAAATATACCCCCCTATGACAGCCCCTCAATAAAGAACAAAAAGGGGAGTTAGATAATCCCCTTCTTCATCCCTGTATTGACAGCTTAAATTATAATTGTAGGAGCACAAACATATTATTGCAATTCGTGAAGAATAAGTTCTTGTTAGAAGACATGAAACTAATATAAGTACACTAGGAAATAATATATATAGACTCTCTGAAGATTCAATAATTAGATCTTTTGAAAAGAAACCCGATAAATATGGGAACCCTATTAATCTAAGAGAGCAAACTAAGATAATATAGCTAGTGTAAGGGAGTATCCTGGATACCCCTCCTATTCGACGTATATCTTGTACCCCTAGTGAATGAATTACGACCCCCGAACATATAAAAAGAAGAGCCTTAAAAAGTGCATGGGCAAAAAGATGAAAATAACAAAATAGAGTGAGCCCTAAACCTAGAGAAAATATTATTACTCCTAGCTGGCTTAATGTAGATAACGCAATTACTCGTTTTAGATCGTTTTCTCCGAACGCAGCCAGGCCTGAAAAAAAGGAAGTTAAGGCCCCTATGACAACGAGTAAAAAACACCCTCTCTCTTCAAATGAAGGAGACAAACGAATTATCAGATAAATCCCGGCTGTCACTAGTGTGGATGAATGGACTAGGGATGAGACGGGGGTAGGAGCCGCCATGGCTGCTGGTAGCCATGCAGAAAAAGGTAGTTGAGCTCTTTTGGTAAAAGAAGATAGAATAAAGAAAAGCATAATTGATAAAGAGAAGTATCTTAAGAATATATAATCTCAGCTCTTAGAGTAAAATATTAGCCCTAATGACCATAAAATTAGTACATCACCTACCCGATTTCTTAAAATAGTAATTATTCCTCTAGAGGAAGAATTATAATTTTTGTAAAATATAATTAATAGATATGAAGTGATACCTAACCCATCTCAACCTAATATTAATCTTAATCCATCCGAAGATATAATCAACAGAACCATAGATGAGATGAATCCTAATATTATGTATATAAAACGATTAACAAAAGTTTCACCTCTTATATAATAAGAAGAATAAATTATAACTTGAGAAGAGATTAAGAGAACTAAGAAGATGAATGATAGTCTTAGCCAATCAAAGCACACTTGGTAATCCAAATGCAAAAAGGATACTTTTAATAAGTAGATTTCATCTGATAGGAATAATAAAAATGAGCAACAAACACTTATTACTCCGGTAAATAGTAAGATGTAACCTGATACAAAATATAACAATACTGTCAGAGATGACTCTCCTTTAGTTCCACAAACTAATATTCTCTTTAAACTATAACAGTAAACGAAAATTAAAGTCAGTAACGGAATCAGATGAGCTCTTCCGATTATATATTCCTTTAAGTTGTATTCTAATCAGCTAAAGATATACAATCTCTCCCCGTGACTTGTACTGGAGTATAAATAAATACAATAACAAGATGAAAGAAAACATAAGATTCCAGATAGGCCTACTACTATTCAGTCTAGACTAAATACGCCGATAAAAAAATATATTTCGGAAAAGAAGTTAAGTGAAGGGGGTAATCCTATATTGAGGAAGCTAAGACTGAGTCATCAAAAACATAAATATGGAAAAAGAGAGATTATTCTACGGGTAAGAAGGAATCTGCGACTTCAGATGCGCGCATAAAATAGATAGCTTAAGTAGAATAATCCAGAGGAACAAATCCCGTGAGATACCATTATTAAAATTGATCTTATGTTGGTGTAAGTACAAGATATAAGTATACCTAAAATAACGAATGATATATGAGCGACGGAGGAATAAGCAATTAAGGATTTGACATCGGATTGGCGTAGACAGATCAAGCAGCTGAAGATCCCGCCTATTAAGCAGACCCCTATTAATGTTGTTTCTCTATAAATATTTAATACCTGTACTAAATAGAGGCCGTAACCCCCTAGCTTGAGGAGAATGGCGGCTAACACTATAGAGCCAGTTACTGGAGCCTCTACGTGAGCCTTAGGTAATCAAATGTGTGCAAAATAAACTGGGAGTTTCACTAGAAAAGAAAGGATGGCTAGCAAGAAGATTATCTTGTCTGTGAAATTACCCCAAAATTGCAAGAAGGATGACGAATAAATACTCGTGTGGGCAATGATAATAAAGAGTAGAGGTAAAGAGGATAGTAGAGTGTAGAATAAGAAATAATAGGAAGCAGGTAGACGCTCTGGCTGGTAACCTCACCCGAGGATTAAAATAATTGTGGGAATTAGAGAGCACTCAAAGAAGACGTAGAATAAGATGAATGACTGAGTAGTAAAGGTGAGTCACAAAAGGACAAACAAGCTTACGAGGATAGTTCTATAGCTTAATGGCCAACTTGGCTTTAATCTAATAACTATTAGAAAGAAAATTCCTGAAGTCAATGTTAAAAGAGTAATTCCCCACTCTAGATGAAATTCTGATATTAACTTGTATATTAATATTAAGTATTTTAGACTTGAGGTAAAGAACCACTTATTCATTCAGGAACTGTACTTGATCTGATCCTGACGAACGTACTAAAGATACCAATACTGATAATCCTAAAGCTCCTTCACAAACTGTGACTCTAAGAAAGATGAACGCGTTAATTATTCTCATATAGTTTGAATATATCAATAATCTGAACAATAAAAGAATGAGAAATTCTAATCTCAATAGAGTTACTAGAAGATGCTTGTTTCTTGAAGAGAAAATTAGTAGTCCTAAAGAAAGTGATAAGTAAATTATTATGATTGACTGAGTAATTAAAAAATAATGTCGGTCTTGTAAACCGAATTTAGAGGAATCTCTCGGTCTTCAAAAGAGTTATTAACATCTTTAACTTCCAAAGTTAATATTTTTATTAAACTACCTTTTGACATCCTAGGATCTATCGTTGTTATTTCCATATTTATGCTTCTAATGAATCATCCTCTTGCTTTTACACTCTCGTTGTTCGTTCAAACTTTATTGATTTGTATTATGCTTAAAAATGTTTCTCTGTGAATTTCACTAATTCTCTTTTTGATCTTTCTAGGGGGGATTCTGGTAATGTTTATTTATGTGTCTTCGCTAAGAGCTAACGAGAAATTTGCTGTGGATTTAACGTCATTCATATGGGTGATACCTACAATTGTCTTGTCTTTCTTAGTTTTAAATAAGAATTTCATGTTTATGAGCCCTTCCTCGGGCTACCTCTATCCTGCCGATTTCGTGATCATCAATTTTAATGTTAATAGACTTACCGTACTGGCCTACTCGTTTATAGTAGTATATTTATTTTTAGCGCTCCTGCTGGTCATTGATTTTTTGAACAGTAATAAAAAACCTTTGCGGTCAATGATCTAGTAATTCCGTGATCTTAGGAAATAAAATGTTATCTCTACGTAAGACACAACCTACCCTTAAAATTATTAATTCTGCCTTGGTGGATCTACCTGTGCCGGCCAACATTTCTATTTGATGAAACTTTGGCTCTCTCCTGGGCCTCTGTCTTGTTATTCAAATTGTTACTGGACTTTTTTTAGCGATGCATTACACGGCGAGAGTAGACTTAGCTTTCTCTAGAGTGGCCCATATTTGCCGAGATGTCAACTACGGTTGGCTGCTCCGAACTGTCCACGCCAATGGTGCCTCTTTTTTCTTTATTTGCATTTATTTTCATATTGGCCGAGGGATGTATTATGGTTCTTTCCATTATTTCGAGACATGAATGACTGGAATTGCTCTTTTGTTTCTTGTAATAGCCGCTGCTTTTTTAGGGTATGTTCTCCCGTGAGGTCAAATGTCCTTCTGGGGGGCGACTGTAATTACAAACTTAATATCTGCCGTACCTTATATTGGTAACGATGTAGTACAATGGTTATGAGGGGGGTTTGCTGTTGATAATCCCACTCTGACGCGATTTTTCACTTTTCATTTCTTGATCCCCTTTCTGGTGGCCGGTCTGACAATAATTCACCTTTTATTCCTTCATCAAAGAGGTTCAAATAACCCCCTTGGAATTAACGCTAACTTAGACAAGTTACCGTTCCACCCTTATTTTACCATTAAGGATACCGTGGGATTTATAGTCCTTATCTTTTTTCTTGTGACTCTCTCCTTAACTAGACCCTATCTTCTAGGGGACCCGGATAATTTCATTCCTGCTAACCCGTTGGTTACCCCAGCTCATATTCAACCGGAATGGTATTTTCTGTTTGCATACGCTATTTTGCGGTCTATTCCTAATAAGCTAGGAGGGGTAATTGCCCTTGTTTCTTCTATTCTTATTCTTGTGTCCCTTCCCTTTACATTTAAGCCTAAGTTTCGAGGTCTTGAGTTTTATTCTGTAGCCCAGCCTTTGTTTTGATCCTGAGTATCAGTCTTTTTACTTCTAACATGAATTGGGGCACGACCTGTAGAAGACCCCTATATTTTTCTGGGACAGGTTCTTACGTGTGCTTACTTCTCATATTTTGTGTTTACTCCAATCGTTATTAATTTGAATGACAAAATTGTCTAATTAGACCCCTTGGCCGATTAAAGCATCTGTTTTGAAAGCAGAATAAGGTTGATTATACAACCAGGGGTCTTTATTTTTAACCCCCTTGAGAAAGGCTTCAATAAAAGCACAGGAATATTAAAGATGTAGGTAAAAGACTTTTCCAGCATAAATGTATTAGGTTATCGTAACGATAGCGGGGATAGGAGCCGCGTCTCCAGAGATAGGAGTACACCACTAAACAAAATATAAAGAAGCTTATGGACCCGAATACTACACTAAATAGTAGAGATATAAAAAGAATGCTAGCGTATTCTGATAATATAATTAGAGCGAAACCGACTCCTATGTATTCTGTATTGAACCCCGACACTAACTCGGATTCACCCTCAGCTAGATCAAAGGGTGTTCGATTAGTCTCTGCCAGAATTGTAATAAATCAGCACAATCCTAGAGGAAGACATAAGTATAAAGGTCAACCTACGTAAGAAGATTTGACTAGGTACCCTTCTAGATCGAGCTTTTTAAATAGCATTAAAGGAGAAAGGATGATAATAATTAAAGATACCTCGTAGGAGATGGTCTGTGCCCCTGCGCGAATTCTTCCTAGCAGAGAATACTTAGAGTTAGAGGACCAACCTGCGACCATAATTCTGTATACTCTCACTCTCATTGCACAAATGACTAATAGGAATGATAAATTGAATTTTGCACCGTAAGAAATAAATGGGACTAGAGTTCATAAAAAAAAGAAAGGAATAGACTGAATACAGGAGCAACGAGATACGGTATGAAATTTGAGATAAGAGGAAGTGAGACTTCCCTACAAAATAATTTGATCCCATCAGAAAAAGGCTGTAGGATCCCAAGAAAACCGACTTTATTTGGGCCCTTACGCAACTGAATGTAACCCAAGATCTTTCGTTCTAATAGTGTTAAAAAAGCAACTGAAACTAAAACCATAACTACTTGTAAAAAGATAAAATAGATCATTTAAGCTAGTGCTATCAACTAAGGTCTCCTTATAAATAGATCCTAAATCTAACGCATTTGTCTGCCAAGCTGACATAAAATCTCAATAGGTCCTTTCGTACTATCATGAGTGAATTTGCCTTGGGGGTAGAAACTAACCTGGCTTACGCCGGTCTGAACTCAGATCACGTAGGGGTTTAACAGTCGAACAGACTGCCTCTCTAGGCTGCTGCACCGAGTAGGGTCCCTGAACCAACATCGAGGTCGCAAACTCTTTTGTCGATTTGAACTCTCAAAAAGAATTACGCTGTTATCCCTAAGGTAACTTGGTCTTTATTCATCTAAGGATCAATGGTCATTTATTGATGTGTTTATGTTGTAAGTGTTTATTCTGTTCTTACCGTCGCCCCAACCGAACATTATTTTGCTCTGTCTAATTACCTACCGCAAGACAAAAGAATTAAATGTAAAGATCTATAGGGTCTTATCGCCCTCCAAGTAAATTTAAGCTTAAAGATTAACTTCAATTTGATCGAAGAGACAGACCATCTCTCGTCAAACCATTCATTCCAGCCTCAAATCAAAAGGCTAATGATTATGCTACCTTCACATGGTCAGTATACCACGGCCCTTTAATTCATCAGTGGGCAGGCTCGACCTCCCAAAATTAAGAAGCGATGTCTTTGTTAAACAGGCGGAGATGAGTTTTGCCGAATTCCTTTGGGATTTTATGAGGAACATTATGTTAAGTGCATTTATAGTTCTACTAATTCTATCATTGTGATTGCTAAATTTATGTAATTAGCATCGGCTAGTCTGAATTAATTATTTTGAAATTATCATTTTAGTAACAATGGTTATTAAACCGAGGCAACTTTTAAGCCTAATCATGTTTTTCTTGATATTATAATATAATTTTTTCTAGAGCTCGTCCCCTAGAAAATTTTCCTTACGGAGTACCCTAAAGGAGTATTCTGCCAACCAGATATAAAGGTACGAAATATTTTTCACAACGATATTGGTCTTGAAGAGATTTATGAAACAATCATCTTTAACCAATATAGATCACCTTGTTTCGGGATTCGGCAATAAAGATAGAAATTTAATAAACCCTGATACAAAAGGTACAAACAATAACTTCTTTGTAATTAGTAGACTTTCCTTTTCAGTACTTAGACCTTGAATAAATTCAATTCTTTTACTAATATAATATTGTTTTAAATAAATTTGTAAATAAAGATTTAGAGAGCACTCTAAAGAGTATCTTTTTAGTGTAAGCAAAATGTTTATTCAAACTCCCTCCCTCTTTCAAGATACACCTTCCGGTATACCTACTTTGTTACGACTTATCTCTTCGGACAAGAGAGCGACGGGCGATGTGTACATTTCTCAGAGCCTCCTTCAGGTTGATAGGCCTTACTTCTAAATCCACCTTCTTCTCCATGATAAAATGAAAATTCCGTTTAAGTTCTTATTGTAACCCACCCTCTCCCGGACATAAGCTACACCTTGATCTGATTTGTTAGCCTAAGCAATTAAGAGCAGTTATTTATTTAATCCCCTAAACGACGGTATATAAGCTGTTTCACAAGAACGGGTTGGTTGTCTCGTGGATTGTCGTTTACGGGGCAGGTTCCTCTAGTAAGTTTAGAAACCGCCAAATTCTTTAGGTTTAAATAATACTACCCAGGTTAATTGGAAATGAACTAATAGGGTATCTAATCCTAGTTGTTTGGTCATCTAAAGAGTGCTTTATTCAAACAAATGGAGAATAAATACAGATTTCACCCTTATTGATCTAAAATATACTTGTCCCGAAGCTCCTCTGTTCACCTAAAATATTTGCTCTAGGGCCTTGTATGACCGCGGATGCTGGCACAAAGTGGTCCCCCTATCTTTTCGTTCGCTATACCTAAGAAGTAGGCAATAATGTCAATCACTGCACTTCTAACCTATAATGATATCTTGCATATGACTCGTAGAAAGAGTAAATAAGCTAGCTAGAATCAAACTTTTACTGCTAGATGCTGGGATAAAAAGGACTGAATAGAGTATAAGAATGATATTGCAACGGAAAATAATAGTGACGGACAAAGAAGTGAGATGAGAATTATATACTAGTTTGAGTGTGTTTGAGAATGTAGTTTGTGACTACAAGTGATGGAAGATCAGATGTATAAGGTCATTGAAAGCAGTCACCCCAGCAAGCGACCGAAACCCATTATCTAGCCGCCGTAAAGAGTGAAATATCTCCTCGATAACCTTATTTAAATGTAGAAAATACTCTAGGCGTTGCTGCAGATATCTGAAATAAAAAATGAATAGTGTGAATGATTGATACGTTCGGCATATTATATGATTTAAAGTGACTACTTGTTTGGTTATAAAATCTTGTATGTCTAGATAATTACCTCATTACGATGCAATAAGTGGAAATGGCTATGACTAATGAAGTTAGCAGGATTGAACTTTTATTAATTACATGTAAATGTAAGTAAAATTGGAATTTATTTAAATACTTGCATTTACACATTTACGATTGCGACGATGATGGAAAAAAATAAAAAGGTTAAATAGGGAATTAACCCACCCCTAAATACCTAAAATTACCATATAAATGATACTTAATTATATAACCTCACGCAACAAACAACTAAAGTTGACGGCCATTAAAAAAAGGACGGATGGTGGAATATAGTACACGATGACGTATTTTATGAAATGTAAATTGGTAAATGATATGTTTAAATACGTAGGCTGCCTCTAAGACAAGGCCCCCCCCCCTCAGACATGTAGGCACAGACCTACATGTCTGAGGAGGGGCCTTGTTAAAGAGTCAAGCCTACGTACATACATATAATTTAATGTTAGTTTATATAACGTTCTGTATAGTACATTCACCGCTCTTTTATTAGAATAATAAAAGAGCGGTGAATGTACGTTATTTATATCATTTATATATTATTAAATTTTATTTAAACCCTCTTAAGAGGGTTTCTAAAATAACCTAGAGATATTGATTTATATTTATCCTGGAAGATTTGGTGTTCCAGGATAAATAAAATCATTATCTCATCAAATACAACCCTCTTAAGAGGGTTTAAAAATTTAATAGAGTTATAAACTTATTTGTAGTATTTTTTGTCCTAACACTAAGTGTTAGGACGAGGAAAAAATACTACGGATAAGTTTATATCTAATTAAATGTAACTATGATAGAATATTACTTGCTTTATTTTATATCATTGTAATGACGTTCTATATAGGTAAAATTGTTTCAAATTAAGAATTAAAAAACCCGTAAAATCGTTAAAAATCAGCTTAAAGTTTGCGTTTAAGGAATTTTGTGACCCCGTTTTGCACGTTTAATGCTGAGATCCTTGATATTTACCTCAAAAACAGCCTTTTTCAGGATATTGCCTTCAATCCTGTAAAAAGCAAATTGGCCCGCCTCAAATTTTTCTTCAAAAAGTATGAAATAAATAATTTTATTCTATACCAGCAAAAAAAGGGGGGGGATCAATCTACATTATCTCCTTACAGGAGATGACTTGATATAGATTGGCCCCCACCCCAACAAGTTACGAGGCCGATAATTTTATCTTTTTCAGGGAAATCAGTAATTTAATCCTACCCCTAGTGTGGAGTATAAACATAATCGTTAATTGGAGAAAAAATTGAGTGTTTGATAAAAGTCTAATATTGTCTACTGTTAAAAAGGGATAAAGTTATTTTATTCAGATTAACCTGAGAGAAGAACTCCCTCCCTCGTTACGCTTCAGTTTGAATCATAAACTCGGGGGGGGGGGGTTCTTCTCCCCCAGAGGTGTTAAAGAGTAAGCTAAATTAAGCTACTGGGCTCATACCCCAATGATAGAGTAATCTCTCTTTAAATGATTAAGTGATTATGCCTATTTTTTTCTTATATTCTTATAGTGTCTTCCCACTCTTGGTTAGGTTTGTGGCTTAGAATAGAAATAAATTCTTTAAGCTTTATCCCTATCATAATTGAAGAAAGAAAAGAAAATAGATTAAAATATTTTTTAATTCAGTCAGTAGCCTCAGTCATCTTTTTAGCGAGTATTCTGAATCAATCCTTTTCATTCTTAATTCCTTTTGCCCTATTAATTAAGATTGGTGCGGCCCCGTCCCATATATGATTAGTAAGTATTTCTAAATCTATATCATGAAAGGTTTTATCCCTTTTAATGACTTTTCAGAAAATTGGGCCTCTTCTTGGACTGGCTATACTGCAATTCACAAATTCTTTTTTCATTTTTATTAGAGCATTTATTGGTGGAATAGGTGGGATTAACCAATCCAACCTTCGGCTGATTATAGCGTTTTCTTCCATTAGACATTTATCTTGACTAATAGTTAATATAAGTAGATTTTTCTTGATATTAGTTTATTATATGACTTACTTGGCTATTCTATATTTTGTGGTAATTTTATTACAGCAAAGGGGTACGTACTCCCTCGCCCAAATGAATAGTAATGCTAGATTAATTTATAAAGCTTCGATTTCATTGCTTCTCGGATCTCTGAGTCCCGTATTACCACGCTAAGGTCAAACCCACTGCGCCAACACAGGTAGTTATATAACTGAGCTACTTCGGCTTGAATACATTCGTTTTTGAATTGGTATGTGATGAAATAATTCAGACGTCACATGCGGACAGTGGCAAAACTTGACAGACATACAGACAACTTATTTATATTTATATAGATTTTATTTTTTTAAGCTTTCTTTTTCTCCTTTATTCGTCAGTTTGTTTTCTTTTTTAGTTTTTTTTTCTTTTTCAGTTTTTAGTTTTTTTATAGTTTTTTTATTAGTTTTTTTCTTTTTAGTTTTTGACTACTAAGGTCCCTGCGTCGGCCCTGTAGTGCATTCCTGCAGCATGGTTCGATCTCTGGGTCCCGTATTACCACGTTAAGGTCAAACCCACTGCGCCAACACAAGTAGTTATATGACTGAGCTACTTCGGCTTGAATACATTCATTTTTGAATTGGTATGTGATGAAATAATTCAGACGTCATATGCGGACAGTGACGTCACTCGACAGACACACAAACACACCGATAACTTATTTTTATATATATAGATTAGTTTTCTTTTTCTCCTTTGTCAGTTTTTTTCAATTTTTTAGTTTTTTTTTCTTTTTCAGTTTTTCTTTTTTTTTCTTTTTAGTTTTTGACTACTAAGGTCCCTGCGTCGGCCCTGTAGTGCATTCCTGCAGCAGGGTTCGATCTCTGTGTCCCGTATTACCAGGCTAAGGTCAAATCCACTGCGCCAACACAGGTAGTTATATAACTGAGCTATTTCGGCTTGAATACATTCATTTTTGAATTTGTATGTGATGAAATAATTCAGACGTCATATGCGGACAATGACGTCACTCGACAGACACACAGACAACTTATCTATCTATATAAAACTAGCTGTTGGGGTGGCGCTTCGTGCCACCCCAACATCTATTTGGTGGGGCGCTTCGCGCCCCCCCAAGCCCCCCCCCCGCGTGTAAGTTGTTACGCGCCATATTAGTTACGCGCCATTGTAGTTGTGTCCCTGTGTCCCACCTGTGAATAGAGATAGATATATATATATATATCTGTCCTATATATATATATATATATATATATATATATATATATATATATATATATATATATATATATATATATATATATATATATATATATATATATATATATATATATATATATATATATATATATATATATATATATATATATATATATATATATATATATATATATATATATATATATTTATATATATATATATATATATATATATATATATCTATATACATATATATATATATGTTTTTAATTACGTGAAACATGCGAATATACAACATTCTTCGCTGTCCCATTGTCTATGCATATAAATAGATTGTCAGGTGTACTGACTCTTGAACATGCAACATATAATTGTCCATGGGAAAAACAATCCGTATTCAGATCCATACCTCATTATTCTAATGATGTGTCCCTGTGTCCCGATCGTCATTTATATTTCCCGTGTCCCGGTCGTCATTTGTGTCCCCGTGTCCCAGTTTGTAATTTCTCTTTGAGTGTCCCGGTCGTCACTTATATTCCCTGTGTCCCGGTCGTCATTTGTGTCCCGGTGTCCCGGTCTGTAATTTCTATTCGAACAATCCCTTTGTCCCTGTCGTCATTTATATATCCCGCCTGTACCCCCGGCGTCCCCGTTGTAGTTGTGTCCCTGTGTCCCGGTCGTCATTTATATTCCCTGTGTCCCGGTCGTGATTTGTGTCCGGGTGTCCCAGTCTGTAATTTCTCTTTGAGGTTCCCGGTCGTCATTTATATTCCCTGTGTCCCGGTCTTCATTTGTGTCCCGGTGTCCCGGTATGTAATTTCATCAGTTGACAAACATGACGTCAGTCGACAAACAACTTCATGACGCATACAGCTCAATCCTTAAAATGACGTCAGTCGACAAACATGACGTCACTCGACACACAAACACACAGACAACTTATTTATATATATATAGACTAGCTGGTTATATATATAGACACCTAGTTGGTGGGGCGCTTCGCGCCCCCCCAAGCCCCCCCGCGCGTGTAAGTCGTTACGTGCCATATTAGTTGCGCGCCATTATAGTTGTGTCCCTGTGTCCCACCTGTGAATATAGATAGATTTATATATGTGTTTCAAACTACGCAAAAATTGCGAATATACAACATTTTTGGCTTTCCCACTACTGGGAGCTATCCGTTTCCAATTGCCAGCAATTGATCTGAAAATGTTTGACCAGAGTCATCGTTTTGCAATCGGACACGCATATTTGTAGTTAATTTTAATATTTTTACGTGTGCCCATAAATTAGAATTTTTCAGGCAAGCATTCATTTCGTCTGCAGGAGTTAAACTACGTAAAAATTGCGAATATACAACATTCTTGGCTTTCCCATTGTCTGTGCATATACAAAGCCGCATGTACTAATAATGACGTCATATGCAAACGCTCTTTTTACAAACAAACAAACATGCATACACACAACTCGTTTTTATATAGATAGATAGATAGATAGATACAATACAAATTAACTGCGTAAAACTTGCGAATATACAACATTCTTCGCTGTCCAATTGTCGCTGCATATAAATAGATTGTCAGGTTTACCGACCTTCGAACATGCAACGTACAATTGTCCATGGGAAAAACAATCAGTATTAAGATCTATACCACATTTTTCTAATGATTGACCTTGAGCTTTGTTAATGGTGATTGCAAATGCTAATCGAATTGGGAATTGCAATCTTTTAAATTGAAAAGGCAGATCCGTTGGAATCATGGGAATGCGAGGAATAAGAACAGCCTCACCCTCAAAAGGCCCTGTCAAGATTGTGGCCTCTATTAGGTTTTCCATTGTTTTTTTACGGCAAGTCGCGTGCCATTGCAAAGCTTTGGTGGGTTGATATTTTTTAAAAGTATTATTAGTACGCCTATTTTTAGTTGTAGCACGTGTGGTGGAAACCCTGAAAGATCTATGGAATTTAAAAATTCAGATGGATAATTAACCGCTTCATTTGGTTCCAAAACTGTGTCGACTGACTTGTAAAGGACTGCCTGGTCTCGAATCTTGGTCAAAACAATATTGTTGATTTCGTGGACGTCTATATTTTTGGGTTCGAGAATCGCTCTTTCACTTAGCCATTTATTATTTTTATAATTATTTAGAATATTTGGAAATACTTTTTCAATCAATTCATTTTTGGACGTCACTAAATTACAGAAATCAGCACTACGTTCATGTATCGGAAATGAAAGAATTCGCCAAACAGCTTCATTACTGCTTATGTATCTTCCAGCCTGATATTGTACGATTTCGTCGAAATCTTTGATTTCGGGCTGCAAGCCAAAAACTGCCATGTCACTGCCTTTGTTGACGTATTTACATATGTGTTTGATTGCCTTTACGGAGTTACAGTATTCAACGTTTATGTGTGCATTAAATATTTTTGAGAATAATGGGGAATATGGAACAACCCACTGGTTATCTACTTCGATGGTGGTACCGTTGCTATTGTAGGTTCTTCAGTCATTTTACAATTAGAAATTTCTCTTTCAACGGTCTTCTTACAATTAAAAATTTGTCTTTGAACGATATTCTTAAATACCTGTGTCCTGGTCGTCATTTATATTCCCTGTGTCCCGGTCGTCATTTGTGTCCCGGTATCCCAGTCTGTAATTTCTCTTTGAGTGTCCCGTCGTTATTTATATTTCCTCTGTCCCGGTCGTCATTTGTGTCCCGGTCTGTAATTTCTCTTTGAGTGTTTTTTCTTTTTAGTATTTTTTAGTTTTATACATTTTTTCTTTTTTCAGTTTTCTTTTTCTTCTTTATTTTTCAGCTTCACTATAAAATACATATCGCCGAACCTTTGTTTTTTTAACTAAAATCTGGTAGGCATTGATGACCTTATCCAAGTCAAAATCCCAAACCCAATCATCATCGCTATCATTTTCAGTTTTGATATGTTTTGACTCTCGCTGTCCAGGTGGATCTTCATCTAACTGCGTGGTTTTGCGTTCTTTAGCGTCAAGCCTGTTTCCTTGCTGTTCTTTTGATTCCTCGGCACGCTTTCTTTTCTGACTTTCTCTATCAGCATCAGGTTTTTTGGCATAGACTCTTTGAGCATCTTCATCGGCTTTTGCCATTGTAAGTTCATCAGTCATTTTAAACTTAAACATTAATAGATTTCTACGTGAACATATATGTCTTAAATATCTTTAATGACGTCACCGTCATACCGGACCTTACCGTCATGCCGGGACCTTAGTAGTCAAAAACTAAAAAGAAAAAAAACTAATAAAAAAACTAAAAAAAAACTAAAAACTGAAAAAGAAAAAAAAACTAAAAAAGGAAAAAAACTGACGAATAAAGGAGAAAAAGAAAGCTTAAAAAAATAAAATCTATATAAATATAAATAAGTTGTCTGTATGTCTGTCGAGTGTTGCCACTGTCCGCATGTGACGTCTGAATTATTTCATCACATACCAATTCAAAAACGAATGTATTCAAGCCGAGGTAGCTCAGTTATATAACTACCTGTGTTGGCGCAGTGGGTTTGACCTTAGCGTGGTAATACGGGACCCAGAGATCGAACACTGCTGCAGGAATGCACTACAGGGCCGACGCAGGGACCTTAGTAGTCAAAAACTAAAAAGAAAAAAACTAAAAACTAATAAAAAAACTAAAAAAAACTGAAAAAGAAAAAAAAATAAAAAAAGGAAAAAACTGACAAATAAAGGAGAAAAAGAAAACTGAAAAAAATAAAAATAAAAAAAAAACTAAAAAAGGTAAATGTATTCAAGCCGAAGTAGCTGAGTTGGTAAAGCCTTATGTTCCAGGTTCTAGGTCCAAGAGTTTCCAGGTTCGAACCTTGGCTTTAGTATTAATACAAAAGAAGAAAAAAAACTAAAAAAGAAAAAAAACTAAAAAAAAACTAAAAAACAGGTAAAAACTACTAAAAAAAACCTAAAAAAGCTAAAAAAACTAAAAAAAAAACTAAAAAAAGGTAAAAAACTAAAAAATTAAAAATAAAAAACTAAAAAAAAAAGGTAAAAACAGCAAAAAAACTAAAAAGAAAAATAACGAAAAACTAATAAAAAAACTAAAAACTGAAAAAGAAACTAAAAAAAGGAAAAAAACTGAAAAATAAGGGAGAAAAAGAAAACGAAAAAAAAATAAAAATAAAAAAAAATAAAAAATGTAAAAACTACAAAAAAAAACTAAAAGGAAAAAAGAAAAAAAACTAAAAAGCTAAAAAAAAGGTAAAAACCAAAAAAAAACTAAAAAGAAAAAAAGGAAAAAAAACTAAAAATTTATTTCATCATATACCAATTCAAAAACGAATGTATATACAGACCGGGACACAGGGAATATAAATGACGACCGCGACACTCAAAGAGAAATTACAGACTGGGACACCGGGACACAAATGACGACTGGGACGTGTGTGTCGACTGACGTCTTGTTTGTGTGTCGACTGACGTCATGTTTGTCGACTAGAAATGACGACTGGGACACAGGGACACAACTACAACGGGGACGCCGGCTATGTAAATTTCATCAGATATAGCTTAGACATAGTAAAGAACAGAACACGGAACATAATAATATTTTTTGACAAGTTACTTGACAAGTCTCGGGTAAGTAAGTCGAAAACAGGGTAAGTCAGTCGATGGCCAACCTACCATCTTCAAAGATACCACGATAGGAAGACTCTACACCATTTCGACCCAATCAACATGAATGTTTCTTTCTCCGCTTGCTTTTGGTGAATATACCCGGTCCGACGTCCTTTGAGTATTTGTACTGTAAACGGTACTATACATGACACTTACCGTAGTGCATGCCAAGCGCTGAATTTATTGGAGAATGACCAACACTGGGATAACTACATTAGAATTGCTGAAACTCATCGATGCTGCGATGCCCTACAATATCTTATCATTTTTTGGGATGGAGCCGACGGCTATCACTTTAATATTAAATTGATGAATCCAGCCACTAACAAAGAAATGAATAAGAAATGCAGTGCAATGCATTATTATTCCTATAGACTAATGATTCGGCAGGATGAAGAAAATTATATTTTAAAATGCCGTCAATTGTTTCACCAATACGTCGTTGATATGTATGCTAAAATTGAATCAGAACGTTTGCTATATATCCGCCTGAATCAGACCAAGCTCAGCTCTGAACAATACATTCATTTGCGAGATGCAGTTGTAAATGACGGTAATACCACAAACGTTGGAAGATTAACAATTTTACCTTCGTCATATGCCGGCAGTCCCCGTCATATGCATGAATATGCTCAAGATGCTATTGTGTATGTTCTTCTCTATGGTCGTCCATATTTATTTATTACATTTATATGTAATCAATCTTAGGACGAGATACAGCAGCTTTTACTTCAAGGACAATCGGCGGTTCATAGACATGACATTACGGCCCGTGTCTTCCGGCAAAAGTTGAAATCACTGATAAACTACATAGTAAAACTTGAAGTGTTTGGGTCAGTGCGATGCTGGATGTACTCAGTGGAATGGCAAAAAAGAGGTTTGCCACACGCACATATACTAATCTGGCTACATAAAAAAATTACTTCGAACGAAATTGATGATGTTATTTCCGCTGAAATACCTGATGAAAATATCGATAAGGGGTTACATGATATTATTGTAAAAAATATGATTAATGGACCTTGCGGTGCACTGAACGAAAATTCACCATGCATGGCCAAAGTAAGGTGCACAAAGCAATATCCTCGACTTTTAGTATCCAACCCCAACACCTAGTATATATATATATATATATATATATATATATATATATATATATATATATATATATATATATATATATATATATATATATCTACATTCACAGGTGGTACACAGTGACACAACTACAATTGCGCGTAACTAATATGGCACGTAACGACTTACGCGCGCGGGGGGGGCTTGGGGGGAGCGCGAAGCGCCCCTACCAACTAGGTGTTGGCGTGACACGAAGCGCCACACCAACAGCTAGTATGTAATAAAAACATGAGAATACAAAAGTTCGTTACGTAAGCTGATTTATAAGTTACGTATATCTTTTACTAATCATTCGTAAAAAATCAAAAGTTCCAGTTGCCTTTTTAAGTAAACAAAAAATCGGAGGGCAACTAGGCTTCCTCCCCCCTCTTTTTCTCAAAATCATTTGATCAAAACTATGAGAAAGCCATTTAGCCAAAAATAAAAAATATGCGAATTTCGTTTTAATTATCCCTCTGCGGAGAGCCAAAATCAAAACATGCATTGATTCAAAAACGTACAGAAATTAAATAAAAAAAAACTATTTTTATTTAACTGAAAGTAATGGGCGACATTCAAACTTAAAGCGAACAGGAATTACTTCGTATATGAAAGGGGCTGCTTCCTCATCAACGCCCCGCTCTTTACGCTAAAGTTTTTTACTGTTTTAAAAAGAAGAGTTGCGAGAAACAGTCAAACTTTAGCGTAAAGAGCGGGGCGTTGATGAGGAAGCAGCCCCTTTCATATACGAAGTAATTTCTGTTTAGAAATGAATCAGAAGTATTAACGGGAATTAATCAAATTATCAACAAAAGACAGAAGAAAATACAAATGAATTAACACCTAACATGTCCCTATTTATACTAAATTCTAATGCAGTACAGTCAATGAACCTAAAACAACCACAAAAAGCAAAAATAATAAGCGAATTGGAAAATTGTACCTACCCAATCACATGCATATCCAAGCAAAAAAAGATCTTGCTCTGCTCCTAGCAAAGCTAAAGATTAATACACAGCAAAATGAAAATTAAAACAACAAAGCAGCATATTTCAATACTTCAATGGAATGTAAGATCACTTTCAGAAAATAAGTTAAATGAACTTTTATTTTTTATGAATAATAATTCCATTGATATTGTTTGCCTTAAAGAAACCCATTTGACTAATAACCAACAAACAAAGTTTCCAGGATATACTATCCTGAGAAAGAATAGGTCTTCGCAGAGAAAAGGAGGTGGCGTAGCTATAATTTTAAATAACAATATTAAATTTTGTGGTATTAATTTCCCAGATTTTTCAAATGATGTTGATGTTATTGGTATCAATGTCTGGATAAATAATACAAAAACATACATATTAAGTCTTTATAACCCTAATGGCCAGACTACAGATGCCATGGACTTCTTCACTTTTATTACTAATTTTAATATGATGAAAAACATAATCATCTGCGGGGATTTTAAGGCCCACAGTCTTCTGTGGGGGGATAAGCCAGCAAAAAAAGCTGGTAAACTTATTGAAAGATTGATTTCAAATAATGCCGATTTAGCAATTGCTACCCCTCCTATTCTAAATACATATTTTAACCCCAAAAGTGGCAAATTCTCAACTATCGACTTACAAATTGTTTCAATAAATATACTAAATAAAATTTAAATTAAGAAAATTGAAAATCTATGCACTGACAATTTTGCAATATTATCCTCTTTAAATGAACCAGCCAATATTCTCCCACATATCCCTAAATATGTCAACACCAAAGCAAATTGGGCCATGTTTAGAAATAAGCTTAATGAAGAAATCCCAAGTTTAACCCAGAAATCTCATACCTCAGTTGTAACTGCTGACACGTATGCTGAAGCTATGACATCAATATTAACAAATGCAGGTAATCAAGCTATCCCCAGAACTTCACCTAGGAAAACCATCCCTAAACACACCCCTAAGGCATGGTGGACAAAATATTGCCAAATTATGTGGAGAATAAAAATGCAACTGGGAGAGCATACCTAAAAAAACCATCCCCTGTCACACATTTAAGTAAATTACAAGCAGAGGCTAACCTCAAGAGAACAATAACTAATGCTAAATATAATTATTGGAATAATTTTGCAAATAATCTTTCCAGAGAAACATCTGAGCCAAGAATACATAGACTTATAGGCAAAATATGTGGGAAAAACATCCCCCAACCCTCTTATGTATGAACTAATACATAAGAATTCCCACTATGATAATGACATTGATAAGACACAATTATTTGCCTCCCTTTTCACAAAAAAGCTAACATCAAAAAACGAAAATATCACCATCCAAATCATGACAAATCCTATTTACCAGCCCCGACCAGGTTCAGAGTATATAAGCCATCCCTTCTCAATACATGAATTGAATAATGCAATACAGCATATCAAGGCCAATTCTACAAGTAGCTATGATAATATACACCCTAAATGGATAAAGAATCTTACCCCTTTGTACAAACAGGAGCTCCTTAATTGCTATTACCATGCATGGGCTACATCCACATTACCTAAATAACTGGAAATGTTCATCTCTCATACCAATTTTAAAGAAAAACAAACCTAAACCTGACCCTGGGTCATATAGACCCATAATGATTACCCCAGTGCTGGTAAAATTAATGGAGAAAATGATTTACCATCGGCTGCTGTGGTTTGTTGAGAAGAATAATCTGATACCTCCTACTCAAACTGGCTTCAGGAAACACCACTCATCAACAGATGCTTTCATAGTGTTAACAAATGCAATAAATGAATCCCTATAAAAAAATAATGTCTTAACTGCTGCATTCCTAGATTTTGAAGGAGCATATGATAATGTTGACCACCAGATTTTCTTAGTTAAACTTACAAACCTTGGACTACCCCCCAAACTTGTCTCCTTCATAAAATCCTTCAAAGAAAACCGAAGTTTCATTGTTTGTGTAGGTTCAGCCCCTTCACCCAAAACTTCAATAACCAAAGGCCTTCCAAAGGGTGCCGTCCTGAGCTGCCTCCTATTTTCACTATTTCTGTGGGACATGAACCTCCCACATACCAATCTACAGTACGCTGACGATCTGGTATTATGGGCAACTGGCAATACCTTCGAGATTGCGCATTCAAAGTTGCAAAATGCACTTTTCCAATTTGAAAAGTTCTCCCAAAAGTCTATTTTACCTACTGCACCCACAAAGTCAAAAATTATCCAATCCCACCATAAGCGAAATCATTATAATGCACGGCTAACATTAAACGGAATACTTATCCCAGAGGACAATCAAATTAATTATCTAGGGCTCATACTTGACCAAAAATTAAACTTCCACCTCCACATCACAAACACAATAAAAAAGTGCTATAGAAAAATAAGAATAATTAAAAGGTTACTAGCCTACCTTGGGGCTGTAATGAGAAAACACTACTCCAATTTTATAAATCATATATAAGACCCCATATTGACTATGGCCTCATAGTTTATGGTGCTTGTGCTAAGACCCGCAAGCAAAAAATCGAAACGACGCAAAATGATATAATTCGTCTTATATTTGGTCTTAGGAAACCAACAAAAACTAAGTTTCTGCTTACTGAGAGTGGACTATCACCAATAAAAGAAAGAAGAAGATCTCTACTAATTAATTACCTTACAAAAATTGAAGCCAATGATTCTCATACCCTGCATAACTGGTTAAGAAATCCCTCTGTGTTTAGAGGAGTTGCAAATGAATATGCAAATATCCAGAAGAAGTTCCCAGTGCCAGTAAAATCTATTGCACCCACATTCCCCCAAACCCCCCCTTGGAGTTGGTCAACTCCCGTAATAAGGACTGACTTCTCAAAGTGGACCAAAGAACTTACCCCCATTTCTTTTATTCAGAAAAAATTTACCGAGCTAAATATTGTTGCTTGTAAAAATTACTTCTAAATTTTTTTAGATGGGTCCAAAATGAATGAGAAAGTGGCAAGCGGAGCATTCTTCCCAACCCATAATATCGCTTTAGGAGAGAGATTACACGATAATTCATCTGTAATGTCTGCCGAGCTAAATGCCATAATCATGGCATTAGATTTCCTCTTGGTTCATGAATATATGAGTGTTAATATTAAAAATATTATAATATATTCTGACTCTTTGTCAAGCCTTGAGCTTCTTTCGTCAGCTTCTCAAATTAAGATAGATATTGACACATTTCTTTGTCTTAGGATTATTGATATTTTTGCTTCAAAAGGTACTTTAACTCATATCCAGTATATTCCAAGCCACTCGAGTATAATAGGTAACCATAAGGCAGATGAAATAGCAAAAAATGCTTTAAATATTGACCAGCCAAGTGGGAGACCAATCCCCATTAGAGATATTTACCGCTGGAGACTTACAGAGGTACTGATAAATAATAAGAATCCTACCCTATCACCTTTCTCAAGTAAGCATCTTTCCAAGATTTATCATAGAATTCGGTCAGGTTCAAATGGGCTAAATTTTCAGGCATTTTCATATCAGATCCCTAATTCATGTGGCGAAGTTCCCTCGACCCCCCTTTGCAGGTCATATAATCTTAAGAATGAAACAATAGATCACTGCCTATTTGAATGTAATATGCTGACGTCTGCACAGTATACCCTGCGATGTAAAATGTTAGAATGCTTCAAACACCACAAAATTCCACTAACAACCGAGAGTCTTGCTGACACTACTCTCTCGCAGAGCACATAGATCAATATATACTCTCTTATAATTCAACTGCTCATATCAAAAGATATACTTCAAGAAATCTGAGCAGATATAAATCATATAAAACAAACCAGCTCCATAGCTCTGTCGATCTCACAGAGTGGGCCAAAAGGAAAAGGGCTAAATAGTATCGACTGAAAAGCCCGTCTGTGGAATAAGAAGAAGAAGAAGAACAAAAAATAAATTAGGATTTATTTAGGGTGTGTTCCAGCTGACGGTTTTTCAGTAACTGCAGTAACTGCGCGGTAACTGCCCATTTCTAACTGCGGTAGAGCCAGTGGGAACGGCACAGTAAGCTGACTAGCAGTAGCGTCATTTTCGAATTTAATGCACGTGTTTAAATTTAAGGGACAGTTTAATGCTGATTAGTATAATATTTTTATTCCTTCTGTTTCATAGCATTTAGAGAGGTTCTAAGCCAACCATGGGCATTTGGCTGTCACAAATAATTTTGCTCAAATGAGCTGGTGAAAAATAAATAGATCATATACTTTTTTTCTTTTTCTATTATTTGAAGACTAGAATATCACATAACTAAGCATTCAAATAGCTTGATTGTATCTTAAGCATATACAATCCCTGATGGAGTTTTGTTGATACCTGTCTTAAATTGATTTGTCTAAATAAAATGGGCCTATAGCATTTACAGGATAGTAGTGGGACAACTATAGCAAGTTTTTTTTCAATATTCTACTTTTTTTAAAATAATTATTATTCTCCGGTCAAATTTGTGTTCCTTGCTAAGTGGTAGGCACTCTGGACTGGAATGCTTTGACCAAGGGGTACAGGTTTAATTCCTGGCATTGTCAGTTTATTTTGTTTTGGATAGGGGTTGGTGATATGACTAACCTCAGCTAGAATTGGCCTAACTTTAAATGAGTACAGATGGAAATCTAGGGACAGTAAGAAGGAAGGACATGCAAGAGC
Organism: Artemia franciscana; assembly: GCF_032884065.1. Lineage (NCBI taxonomy): Eukaryota > Metazoa > Arthropoda > Branchiopoda > Anostraca > Artemiidae > Artemia > Artemia franciscana. The sequence continues at coordinate 59,338 of NW_027062663.1, forward strand.
ATAGGCTGACTGGTCCCTAGCTTCCTATTGCACTACCTGGCTAAAGGACCACCAGGTCCTTTACTGGCCTACTGACTTAGCCATAGAAACTTTCTTTCAGACCCATTAAATATAAGTAAAAATGAAGAATACCAGTATGATGGTCCTTCTATTTCCCTGAAATGTGGATGTATGGACAAGAGTGTGGGTCATGAGAGATAGCTTGTGAATGTAATTGGGGTGAATGTTCTGCAAGATTTAAAAAATTTATGACTGTTGCTCAGGTTGGCAACTGAACACAGAAGTATAATTTTGTTATTTGTTTTTCTTTGTGACTATCATGCTTATTTAATGTCCAGTATTTTAAAGTTAATCTTCTTTAATTTGTCTTTAATTGCCATGGCCCTAGGGCTTAAATACAATAAAACCTACTTATATCCATTGATTTTCTTTAAATAGATAGTAGCTCTATGTTTCCTAGCTTCAGTAAATTTAAATGTAATTGTGAGACCAGGGATTACAAAGTAGGTGAAAACTTGCAAATGAGCCTCTGGTATCAATAAAAATTTGTAAGAAATGGATATCAATTTAAAGATTAAAAAAATTGTTAGAAAACAAAGAAGACAAATGAATAAACAAAAGTAACCCCTTTACAACCATTTAATGAATTGTCACAAATATAGGTCACCCTTAAGATTGAAATGAACAAAGCTTCAATTATGAATCCATTTTCCTTTAAACAGACTGAAGGGGCAAACCTCCAAGCTTTGACAAATTCAATCTCACTTTTGGGCATTCTCACCTTTCCTTTTCAAAGAAAAACTTTCTTTGGATGTTTCCCACCCAACTAAAAACAACACGGACAGAATCAGGTACAAGTGACCTTCTACTTAGCCTACATACACAAGGGAAGAGCAGGCATCTCTATACTATAATTTACCTCCAACCTGCCTAATGTGCAAATATATAGCCAAAATTATGTAGTTCCAATGTATTCTGTCACCTGTTACCTTTTCCCCCATTCTTGCTTTGTTTACAGTTGCTTCAATTAACAGGGAGTTAAAGGTTGAGGGATAGATTGGCAGAATCAATGGGAAACATGTAACTTCAGCTATAAATATTTTTGGAGGTCATCAAAGGTCAATGCCCTCTAGAGCAAGAATGAGTAGAGATGTGTACTTTGAAATACCTTCCCAGGACATACTTTAGCCTGTAGACCCATCCCTGAAAGTTTCATTTTCCTAACCTAACCCATTTCAGTGATAGCAAGAAGTCAATCAACTAGAATTTTACTGGATAAAATTACCATCCTTTGGAATAGACTCTGAATAGTCTACCCTAGCCTACTTCTTCAATAGGATTAAAGACAGTCTCAGAATAATGATTTGGCAGCCCATAAATCCTCAACTTATCTGTAATACTTCACCTAGGCCTGTTTACAGAGCCTAAAAGGAGTTAATGCTTAAAATGCTACCATGTGGCAATTTAATGGAGCCTCAATGTTACCTGGAAGAAGTCAATCCTTAGAATGATTCCAAATGGCAATTTAAGGTAATAATTATGCCTGGATATGCCAGAAAACATGGAAATCTTTAAATTAAATACTAAGTTTTTCATTGATTTAACCTACTTGCTAATAGATAGCCTACTACTCAGGGTGTCCTTTAATGTTGATCCCAAAATATGGTGATTTACTAACCTGGCTCAGATCCCTCTTTCTTTTGCAAAATCACTGTCCCACCTTCTTCCAAGCAAATAACTTCATATTCCATTACTTCATTCTCGTCCATATTTTAATTTTTGTTGAATAAGATTTTTATTGAAGAAGGTGAATTATGTACTTACTGCGCTAACCATTCTTTTGAGCACGGTAAGAAAATCACTTACTGCGGTTACTGCCGGCAGTAACTATTCTCGTTCCCAGTGGGCTGGGCAGTAACCATTTTCCCGCTAGGAACGGAAATAGTAACCATTCGGTTACTACAGTAAGTCCCTGGAACACACCCTTATACAGATAGGGTGTGTTCCAGGGACTTACTGTAGTAACCGAATGGTTACTATTTCCGTTCCTAGCGGGAAAATGGTTACTGCCCAACCCGCTGGGAACGAGAATAGTTACTGCCGGCAGTAACCACAGTAAGTGATTTTCTTACCGTGCTCAAAAGAATGGTTAGCGCAGTAAGTACATAATTCACCTTCTTCAACAAAAATCTCATTCAACAAAAAATAAATATGGACAAGAATGAAGTAATGGAATATCAAGTTATTTGCTTGGAAGAAGGTGGGACAGTGATTTTGCAAAAGAAAGAGGGATCTGAGCCAGGTTAGTAAATCACCATATTTTGGGATCAACATTAAAGGACACCCTGAGCAGTAGGCTGTCTATTAGCAAGTAGGTTAAATCAATGAAAAACTTATTATTTAATTTAAAGATTTCCATGTTTTCTGGCATATCCAGCATAATTATTACCTTAAATTGCCATTTGGAATCATTCTAAGGATTGACTTCTTCCAGGTAACAGTGAGGCTCCATTAAATTGCCACATGGTAGCATTTTAAGCATTAACTCCTTTTAGGCTCTGTAAACAGGCCTAGATGAAGTATTACAGATAAGTTGAGGATTTATGGGCTGCCAAATCATTATTCTGAGACTGTCTTATGGTAGACTATTCAGAGTCTATTCCAAAGGATGGTAATTTTATGCAGTAAAATTCTAGTTGATTGACTTCTTGCTATCACTGAAAGGGGTTAGGTTAGGAAAATGAAACTTTCAGGGATGGGTCTACAGGCTAAAGTATGTCCTGGGATGGTATTTCAAAGTACACATCTCTACTCATTCTTGCTCTAGAGGGCCCTGATCTTCGATGACCTTCAAAAATATATATAGCTGAAGTTACATGTTTCCCATTGATTCTGCCAATCTAACCCTCAACCTTTAACTCCCTGTTAATTGAAGCAACTGTAACAAAGCAAGAATGGGGGAAAAGGTAACAGGCGACAGAATACATTGGAACTACATAATTTTGGCTATATATTTGCACATTAGGCAGGTTGGAGGTAAATTATAGTATAGAGATGCATGCTTATCCCTTTGGTATGTAGGCTAAGTAGAAGGTCACTTGTACCTGATGCTGTCCGTTTTGTTTTTAGTTGGATGGGAAACATCCAAAGGAAGTTTCCTTTGAAAAGGAAAGGTGAGAATGCCCAAAAGTGAGATTGAATTTGTCAAAGCTTGGAGGTTTGCCCCTTCAGTCTGTTTAAAGGAAAATGGATTCATAATTGAAGCTTTGTTCATTTCAATCTTAAGGGTGACCTATATTTGTGACAATTCATTAAATGGTTGTAAAGGGGTACTTTTGTTTATTCATTTGTCTTCTTTGTTTTCTAACAGTTTTTTTAATCTTTAAATTGATATCCATTTCTTACAAATTTTTATTGATACCAGAGGTTCATTTGCAAGTTTTCACCTACTTTGTAATCCCTGGTCTCACAATTACATTTAAATTTACTGAAGCTAGGAAACATAGAGCTACTATCTATTTAAAGAAAATCAATGGATATAGGTAGGTTTTATTGTATTTAAGCCCTAGGGCCATGGCAATTAAAGACAAATTAAAGAAGATTAACTTTAAAATACTGGACATTAAATAAGCATGATAGTCACAAAAAAAACAAATAACAAAATTTAACTTCTGTGTTCAGTTGCCAACCTGAGCAACAGTCATAAATTTTTTTAATCTTGCAGAACATTCACCCCAATTACATTCACAAGCTATCTCTCATGACCCACACTCTTGTCCATACATCCACATTTCAGGGAAATAGAAGGACCATCATACTGGTATTCTTCATTTTTACTTATATTTAATGGGTTTGAAAGAAAGTTTCTATGGCTAAGTCAGTAGGCCAGTAAAGAACCTGGTGGTCCTTTAGCCAGGTAGTGCAATAGGAAGCTAGGGACCAGCCAGCCTATGCTCTTGCATGCCCTTCCTTCTTACTGTCCCTAGATTTCCATCTGTACTCATTTAAAGTTAGGCCAATTCTAGCTGAGGTTAGTCATATCACCAACCGCTATCCAAAACAAAATAAACTGACAATGCCAGAAATTAAACCTGTACCCTTTGGACAAAGCATTCCAGCCCAGAGCGCCTACCACTTAGCAAGGAACACAAATTTGACCAGAGAACAATAATTATTTAAAAAAAAGTAGAATATTGAAAAAAAACTTGCTATAGTTGTCCCACTACTATCCTGTAAATGCTATATGCCCATTTTATTTAGACAAATCAATTTAAGACAGGTATCAACAAAACTCTATCAGAGATTGTATATGCTTAAGATACAATCAAGCTATTTGAATGCTTAGTTTTGTGATATTCTAGTCTTGAAATAATAAAAAAAGAGAAAAAGTATATGATCTATTTATTTTTCACCAGCTCATTTGAGCAAAATCATTTGTGACAGCCAAATGCCCATGATTGGCTTAGAACCTCTCTAAATGCTCTGAAACAGAAGGAATAAAAAAATTATACTAATCAGCATTAAACTGTCCCTTAAATTTAAACACGTGCATTTAATTCGAAAATGACGCTACTGCTAGTCATCTTACTGTGCCGTTCCCACTGGCTCTACTGCAGTTAGAAATGGGCAGTTACCGCGCAGTAACTGCAGTTACTGAAAAACCGTCAGCTGGAACACACCCATAGATTTTTATCTGAAATAGTCTAGAGGCCTTTTTTCGCGTCAACCAGCTGGTTTAACCAATGACAGCTTTGGTTTAACCAGCTTGTATGTTTAACGCAAAAACGGAAAAAATTACATATGGTTGAGCTCAAACAAAACTGGTTCGCGAAAACACTTTTTACGTGTCGGTTTGGGCAAAAAATTTCAAACATAAAACATCCGTATAGTGTTAAGAGTGTCATTCTATTATAATTAAATGATTTAGCACTGGCTTAATTTCCTCCGGATTTGACATATTTCACATTAGTTTGAGGTCAGAGAGAATTGAAAAATGATCTAGCATACTCTCTGGTATATTTGAAGAGATAGGAAGGGTCAGAATTAGTGGAATCTTGGGTTAAATTGTTCAGGTAATATATTGGAAAATGTTGTATTCATACTGTAAAAGCAAAATTATCTATAAAAAAGTCCTAAATGATAAGACTTTAGCCTTGTTGAGCTACCCTAAACAGAGGATAAAATTCTAGTTTGACTTCTTTTTGTTTTGATTTGGAATTCTACTAGCCTACCAGGCTATAGATTAAATTTCCAGTCAAATTCCAGTTTAGCTACTTTTTGCTATCTTTGATTGGGGTTATGCTAGGTGAATGAAACTTTCAGTGATTAATCCATAGCTAAAAACATACTCTGAGAAGCTATTGCTAAGCTTATGTGATAACCCTCTTCTGTTTTTAAATCTTGGAATTTTGAGTATTGGACTGGTCTGTAACTATTAAAATTTTGGTAAAGTAACATCTTACCTTAATTTTCAGCTAGCAGTTTCTGTTTCTCTGGTTTTAGCTCTGAAAATGCAATTCTTGTTATTTGAGTAGAATTTTAAGCCATATCAGTGTTTTGTATTTAAATATAGCTAAATGTATATCCTGAAAGTTTCCTCATTTTCCTAACCTAAACCTTTTTCAAGATAATACAAATTTATATAAAATAGAATTTTACCAAACAGAAGTTTAACCTAATAATTTGTAATAACATATTGTTCAGGCTAGCCTTTGCAATCCCTACAAATTTTGGCTCTTCACAATAAAGCACTATTACAGGCTTAGCCTAACAAAAGAAAGTAGCAAACTGCTTAATCTTAATAAAAAAAAATCCAAAGGACTTTATATTTCTTCAATACAAAATGTATATTAATTTTTGTTTTCAGTAGAATACTAGTTAAGTATAAACCAGCAAATGTTTAAGAATTTTTTGAGGGGGGACAGCTGCCTAAAATTAACAAAATATTTCTGATAAGCACAAAAATGTAACAAATTAAGCTAAACTAGGCAAATAGTTTTTTTCTCACTGAACAGTTACCATAACACATAATGTGTTGTAAGATTTTTGCAGTACTTGTGCATTATAGCCACCACATTCAAGTTCTATTGAGAAGTTTAGTTTGGCTAATGTTAATGACATAAAATAAAATATGATGAATATATAAAACTTTATCAACAAAATTATGAAAACTACAACAAAGAATCCTGGAATTTGTAAATCAGCATCATATCTAAATATACTGTATCTTACATTGTGATAGATTGTTTTAACGCCCTACTGTACAGGGGTAAATATTTAAATTATGTATCATAGGCAATTATCTGAAGAGTAATCTATTAAAAGTCTCTTGAGCTAACTAGGGAAGTTTTTTCTTTCTTTTTTACTTGCTTTAGCCTGTATCCAGTTCCTGATTGCCATATAAATTCCATATTCATAGTTAAATAACATAAGCCTTTGTATATAGACTATACCTTGTTGCTAATTTTTCTGGGCATAGAATGTTTGATTTGGTAAAGCCCTAGAGAAGGACCTGAAGAGAAAGAAACATAATAAAAAAAAAAAATTCATGCTTCATAATTTTTAGAATAATAGCTGGTAACACATTTTATATTCAACCTTGCTCTACTTTACCCCTCAATCCTCCCAATATAAAAATGTATTGCTGAAATTTCCTATTTTCCATTTGTTTTGTCAATCTGTCTCTCTAACTTCATCCCATGTAGCTGTAAATTAAACAAATGTGACAAACAATAAGTAGAAAAACAGGTCACAGGATGTTAAATGCATTGAAAATATGAAATTTGAGCCATATTTCTGCACATTGGGAGGGGGATTCAGATAAAGCATAGCCTAACTTAATGATTTTCTCTTGCTATGTAGGGTAATTGGAAAGTCACTTGTATATCATGCTGTCCTTTTCAGTTTTAGTTGGATAGAAAAAATCCAAAGAAAGTCCCCTTTGAAAAGATAGGAGCCACAAAGTGAGATTGTATTTGTCAAAGCTTGGAGGTTTGTCCCTTCTGTCTGTTTAAACAAAACAGAATCTTAATTGAAGCTTTGTTCATTTCTATCTTAAGGGTGCAACAATTATGATATAAGGTACTTTTCTTTATTCAATTGTCTTCTTTGTTGTCTAAAAGACTTTTTTTTAATCTAGATGTTTCAAAAATTGCTCATTTTTACCAGAAGTTCATTTGACCTACTTTGAAATCCCTGGTCTTAAAATTACATTTGACTTTGTTAAAGCTAGGAGACATAGACCTTGTGTTTGTTTAAAGAAAGTGAATAAACATTAGTAATTTGTATTGCACTAAAGCCCTAGGGCCATCACAATTCCAAACAAAAAAGAAACTTCACTTTAGTATATTCAATATTGTCTAACATAACAGAAACAAAGAAAAAAAAATTACCAAATTTTACTTCTGCACTCTACTGTCAACATGAGACATTGTCCAAAATTTTAAAATCTTGCAAAACATTCATCCCTCATCACATTCACCAGCGATCTCTCATCAAGCCTACACTTCATTTCTCATCTCAATCAATCCTACAAATGCATCAAATAACCCACTCTCTCATTAGTGCTTCCATAGATATGGTCAAAGTAAGAGCCATCTTGCTTTCATTTTATTATATCTAGAGGTTTTCTGTAGCTAAGTCAGTACTTAAATATTTCATACACCTTTGTAAACAACCTTAAGATGGTAAAATAGGTTGGATTATCCAAATTTTTAGTTGCCACAATATATTTCAATCATTATTGTAATATAAAGGGCAGCCAATAGTAAAGGACCTGAATAAATATTTTAAGGTAATTAAAAAGGTTTATTACTCAAAAACTTGATAAAACTAAAAGGGACTTTTTAATGATTGATTACTTTAAAATATCTACATTATACACAACAATAAACCTTTGCTATAAAGGGAAAGTCAGTAAGGCCCAAAAACTATTCAATACTAATTGTGGTTTGAGACAGTTTGCTGAATGTCTAAATGATTTTAGATAGTAATGAAGATAAAATGTGGTCAAACTCAACACCAATATGCAAGTAAGTAAGTATGGCAGCACTGACACATCAAGGTCTAAACTGGCAGTGCTAATTTCCACTTTGTGACCCTTTGGCCAAGAATTGCAATTAAGGGCTGGGGGCCAGAAATCTTGTGCTTTTGTACACCCTCCCTGCTTACCTTTTGCATATTTCTCCATTTGCCTATTTAGAGCTGGTTTAGATCTGTCTAACATCACTGGCCCCCATTTAAAACAAATAAACAGGCAATACTAGGAATCAAACCTGTACCCCATGGACAAAGGATTTCTTACTAAGAGTGCTTTCCACTTAGCCAAGAACATTATTACAACCAGAGTAGAACAACTATTAAAAAAAATATTGAAAAAAAACAAGATGGATTTACAGCCATTTTCACTAATTTTCAATACACATTGTATTTTACTTAGACAAGTTATTGTAAGGCAGGTGTCAACAAAGCTCCAGCAGGGATTGCTTTACTTAAGATGCAAACTAGCATGGTGAATACTTAGCTGGTAAAAACCAAATACACTAGCAATGCCAGGAATTAAACCTGTACCCCTTGGACAAAGGATTCCCAAACCAGAGTGCCAACAACTTAGCAAGGAACACAAATGTGACCAGAGAACTATTATTTGAAAAAAGAAATATTGAAAAAAACTCAATTCATGGTTGTTGCTTTTCTCTACTGTCCCATAAACAATATATTTTATTTAGACAAATTAATTTTAAGACAGGTATCAACAAAACTCCATCAGGGATTGTATTTACTTAAGATACAACAAGCAATGTGATTGCATAGCTTTGTGATATTCTAGTCTTAAATAATGATAAAAAAGCAAATTTACATTTGCTATTTCTTTTCCAAACCATTTTAAGCAAAACCATTTGCAACAGCAATATGTCCATGGTTAGATTAGTGTCTATCCAAAATGCTTTACAACAGAAGGGACACATTTCTTGCAAAGCAAATACTCAGCTTTAATGCTATTCTGTGTCATCTCTAAAAAATTAAACTGTATCAGGTGTATTTTGATATAAGATACTTCTAAGACTTTTAGCAAGGGGGCAGGCATTTCTTCACAATTTATACAATGTGTAAAAGAGCACCAGGGGGTGAGATTGAAAAAAAAAACTTTCAGGGATGGGTTTTAAGGCTAAAGTATGTTCTGGGAAGGTCTGCTTACATGGAGTACAAAGAAACTGTTTCACAGCTTTCCTCAATCCACTTTATAAGGTTTTAAAGATATGCAGACATTTCCTAAATTTTGAAAAAAAAAATATTGATATGGCTTAAAATGCTACTCAAATAAAAGGAATTGCATTTTAAGAGCTAAAGCCAGAGTAAAAGAAACTGATAATTAAAAATTAAGGTAAATCTTGTTTTGTCAAAATTTCAATAATATAGGTATAGACCTTTTGAGTAAGCAATTATCTAAGACTTAGAAATCAGAAAAGGGTTGACATAGAAGCCTGACAGTACCTTCCCAAAGTGTTTTTGACCCTGGATTAATTACTGAGTTTCATTCTTGTAACCTATTCCCTTTCCAAGATAATGAAAATTAGCTAAACTAGAATTTTACGTATTTTTTGCTTTGGATTCATTACTGGAAGTTCTGTTTTCCTGACTTAACCCATTTCTAAGATAGCAAACAGTAGCCAAACTAGAGTTTGACCTGAAAATTTATCCATGGCCCTATAGGGTAAGGCTGAAATGTAAAGAGTTCTGACAAAGATGCAACATATCTTGAAGCATCTAGTAAGAATAGTAATTGGATTAACGATGCTTTACAACCACTAGGGTCTTGCTTCATCAAGGTTTTATCTCTGAAGCCAAATTAACAAGCTAAGGTCAAGTCTAGGGCATCAAAAGGATGAAACAAAGATTTCCAAGTATCTACATAAGTTTTCAAAAGCATATTCAAACTCTTGACTTCCTGTATTAAGGCCTATGTGAATCAAATTGCAGGATATAACCCAACATTTATCCAAATAGCCCTAATACGAAAAAAAACAAAATTAAACCTTACTTTTGCGTGGCTAGAATTCTATTTGTCAGCTTCTAATTCTTATTTTATATAGACTTATTTATAGCCTACGAATTCTTCTTTTCGAAATCTACGCCTGAAAAGGTCAACCAATAATTATGACTGGTAGAACCCTACGGTTAAAAACAATGACAGTTCTGGTTAAATTAGAGTTCAACCAGTCAATTGTTTCACGCAAAATCACTTTTCATGACAACCTGGTTTGTCACTGTTTCACGCAAAAACAGCGGTTGAGCTCAACCACACCGAGTGGTTGAGCTCAAACAGTCTCTTTGGTTGACGCGAAAAAAGGCCTTAGGTTAGTTATGTACTAGTCTTTGGTAAGAATGCATAGGTATAGTAATAGCTCTTCTGAACAAACTTTAAGGATAAAAAATAAATAAGATAGTAATTTACAATGATTCCTCAGAAGGAAATGCTTTAAAATTAAGATGATGACTTTTAAAAAAATTGAAAAGATTTAGTTGAGAGAATTTGCTGTAGCCTACTCAGCCATTGCATAATCTGGAACAGATGTATAAAATAAAGTAATCTAAGCATTATAAACTATTTTTTTTAGACACAGACAGAAGGCTCCTAATCTTGAATATTATATGCAATTTTGGGCAAGATTCAAGCTTTTACATAATAAAAAACCCATGTACCTACAAAAAGAGCAAGCTGAAAAAAGCAAATACGCCTATTTTAAGCACATGGCTTTGCAGTCACACTAAACATTGCACAAGTAAAATCTAGACAAGCTATTGTTTCCTATCTGAGAAAGTGTTTAGGTTAAGAAATTGAAAATTTCAGGGATGTATCTCTAGACTAAAGTATGTCCTGGGAAGACTTTTTCTTCTACTAGAGGGCACTGGCCTTTGACAACCTTCAAAAATATTTGTTTTATTAAAGCAAAACCTTGCAAAACAGATTTTCTGCTTAAATGAAGCACAAAAAAAGTATTTTCAGCTTCACAACTCTGTTCAATCCCAATTTATGATTTTCAAAAAAATAGGCTGATATATTTCCTAGATTTACAAAAAAAAAATGAATTGGTATATCTTCAAATTCTATTAAAATAGCAGAAAATGCAATATCAAAATTAAAAAAAGAGAAAAAGAAATGGAAAACAATAAATTAATCTATAATGTTATTTTGTAAAAATTACAATAGGTTCTGAGACTTAGAAATCAGAAGAGTAGTAACTTAGAGATATGTTTCTGGAGTATTTTTTAGGTCATTCACACATTATTGTGATCAGGGGTCGGCATCTCAGATCTGGCTTTCCTGACATCTTCAGGTTTACAAAGTTCAGTACACTTGTCACTTTCTACATCTGCTTTCTCTTTGTCATGAAAAATGAAGTTTTACAATTTAGGACTTATATGTAAAAAAAATTACCTTTATCCATATGGTCATTTATCTAGGAAAATAACATTATTGCAACATTCATACTTGAAAGATAATTCTGAAAATATATTTAATCCTTCTAATAAGCAGTGTGAGTGGAATAATTGCCAGGGTGTTTTTTATTCATATAGGGCCAACAAAAATGAAACAGTTTATCATTGCATTATAATAAATGAAAGATTAAGAATTATTGCAGACTGAAGTGAAAAAAATTAGCCAATATCACTATCTAAGCAAATTACAATTCTTAGGGCTTGCTTTAGCCTTTGACTACTAGTGGACTTTCCTCCCACCCTGAAGGCAGCTTTTGGATCTTGACTTGTACAGGCTTGGTTCTGTTGCTGCTTTCACCAGGGCTGTCATGTATTGGGGCTAATATATTTGTTTGGTCAACTAAAGACTACAAAAATACTCACATGTCTTCTGTGGAAGGGTGTGCAAAAGCACAGGATGGCTGGCCCCCTACCCCCCATTGCACTTCCTGGCTGAAGGGCCAAGAAATGGAGATCAGCACCGCCGGTATGGACTGTAAAGTCTAATGCCATATCCTTTACCTTACCTTTACCATGTCTTCTGTCAAACTTTTAAGCTTGGTTGGTAAATGTGGTTTCTACTGACTTATGCGATTTTGCAGATGGTACCACAATTTTCCATTTGGTTAAATAAAGAGCATTAAAATAGTGACATAATATGTACTAAATCCTAAGCCTTGGTTTGTAAATGCAGTTTTTTTACCAACTCATCCAGTGATTTTACATATTGTATATGAAACATACATTATGCTAATTACTGACAAAAAAAGTCAGTAAAAATGAAAAGCCAGTCATTAAAATATCCCCCCCACAAAAAATATTTTGGCTAGTAGCAGCCCTGGCTGTAAATATCTTCTACTATTGTGGCATGTTTAGGAAGATTCAGAGCTGCATTTTCCAAATATGTGCTTGTCAAGTAATGATGCTTATCTTTTCCAAAAAAGTATTAGTTGTCTTCATGTGTCATCTATTATCTGATTTAACAATAAACAAGCAAGGTGTTTGTTCATTTTGATTCAAAAGGGTGCCAGTGTGAGGTTTTGTTCAGTTTAAACTAAACCTTGTCTCCTTATGAGAGATTTTCCAACTGTCTGGAGGATCTAATTCTACTATACCAATTGCCTGGGTACAATTATGATCTTCCTTGGGCATGTGTTGAGAGTTTTTGCTCCATACTTTTTGGGATTAGTTTCTACTTCTGTTTTGGTACCAAAGATTCAAGCTTTTACATAATAAAAAACCCATGTACCTACAAAAAGAGCAAGCTGAAAAAAGCAAATACGCCTATTTTAAGCACATGGCTTTGCAGTCACACTAAACATTGCACAAGTAAAATCTAGACAAGCTATTGTTTCCTATCTGAGAAAGTGTTTAGGTTAAGAAATTGAAAATTTCAGGGATGTATCTCTAGACTAAAGTATGTCCTGGGAAGACTTTTTCTTCTACTAGAGGGCACTGGCCTTTGACAACCTTCAAAAATATTTGTTTTATTAAAGCAAAACCTTGCAAAACAGATTTTCTGCTTAAATGAAGCACAAAAAAAGTATTTTCAGCTTCACAACTCTGTTCAATCCCAATTTATGATTTTCAAAAAAATAGGCTGATATATTTCCTAGATTTACAAAAAAAAAATGAATTGGTATATCTTCAAATTCTATTAAAATAGCAGAAAATGCAATATCAAAATTAAAAAAAGAGAAAAAGAAATGGAAAACAATAAATTAATCTATAATGTTATTTTGTAAAAATTACAATAGGTTCTGAGACTTAGAAATCAGAAGAGTAGTAACTTAGAGATATGTTTCTGGAGTATTTTTTAGGTCCTTCACACATTATTGTGATCAGGGGTCGGCATCTCAGATCTGGCTTTCCTGACATCTTCAGGTTTACAAAGTTCAGTACACTTGTCACTTTCTACATCTGCTTTCTCTTTGTCATGAAAAATGAAGTTTTACAATTTAGGACTTATATGTAAAAAAAATTACCTTTATCCATATGGTCATTTATCTAGGAAAATAACATTATTGCAACATTCATACTTGAAAGATAATTCTGAAAATATATTTAATCCTTCTAATAAGCAGTGTGAGTGGAATAATTGCCAGGGTGTTTTTTATTCATATAGGGCCAACAAAAATGAAACAGTTTATCATTGCATTATAATAAATGAAAGATTAAGAATTATTGCAGACTGAAGTGAAAAAAATTAGCCAATATCACTATCTAAGCAAATTACAATTCTTAGGGCTTGCTTTAGCCTTTGACTACTAGTGGACTTTCCTCCCACCCTGAAGGCAGCTTTTGGATCTTGACTTGTACAGGCTTGGTTCTGTTGCTGCTTTCACCAGGGCTGTCATGTATTGGGGCTAATATATTTGTTTGGTCAACTAAAGACTACAAAAATACTCACATGTCTTCTGTGGAAGGGTGTGCAAAAGCACAGGATGGCTGGCCCCCTACCCCCCATTGCACTTCCTGGCTGAAGGGCCAAGAAATGGAGATCAGCACCGCCGGTATGGACTGTAAAGTCTAATGCCATATCCTTTACCTTACCTTTACCATGTCTTCTGTCAAACTTTTAAGCTTGGTTGGTAAATGTGGTTTCTACTGACTTATGCGATTTTGCAGATGGTACCACAATTTTCCATTTGGTTAAATAAAGAGCATTAAAATAGTGACATAATATGTACTAAATCCTAAGCCTTGGTTTGTAAATGCAGTTTTTTTACCAACTCATCCAGTGATTTTACATATTGTATATGAAACATACATTATGCTAATTACTGACAAAAAAAGTCAGTAAAAATGAAAAGCCAGTCATTAAAATATCCCCCCCACAAAAAATATTTTGGCTAGTAGCAGCCCTGGCTGTAAATATCTTCTACTATTGTGGCATGTTTAGGAAGATTCAGAGCTGCATTTTCCAAATATGTGCTTGTCAAGTAATGATGCTTATCTTTTCCAAAAAAGTATTAGTTGTCTTCATGTGTCATCTATTATCTGATTTAACAATAAACAAGCAAGGTGTTTGTTCATTTTGATTCAAAAGGGTGCCAGTGTGAGGTTTTGTTCAGTTTAAACTAAACCTTGTCTCCTTATGAGAGATTTTCCAACTGTCTGGAGGATCTAATTCTACTATACCAATTGCCTGGGTACAATTATGATCTTCCTTGGGCATGTGTTGAGAGTTTTTGCTCCATACTTTTTGGGATTAGTTTCTACTTCTGTTTTGGTACCAAAGATCAAAGTTTCTGTATTCCAGAAGAGCAAAGTTGAGATCTGCCTTGTGTCTAGTGCCTTAGTCATCAGTCTCTCAATAAACTGGACAGATTTTTTCATTTGACTGAGCATAACATGGAGTGGATTTCCTGATCTTTGGTAAATGTCTAAAACTTTGTCGTACTAAAACTGTGGGCACTTGTTTAGTCACTGGGGCACCATGTCTAGAAAATTATGTTTTTAGTTTTCAGGAAAAAATGTGTTTTAGTTTGTCTAAAAACTGTGTTCTAAGTTCTGCTATCACCACATGAGAAGAGGTTACAGGCAGGAAATCATCTTTATTAAAGTGACTGCAGTGGTGTCTTGTCCTTAGACTTTGAACAGGTCTGCTCCCACCTGTTCAAAAGGAAATGATGGAATTCAGTATGAAAGCATTGGCTCATTTGTCTAGTTGGGCTTATGTTTTGTGGATACCACACGGTTGAGTATCACGTTTCTACATTCTTAAGAATACTTGGCTAAAATATGACTGTTTGGGCTCACTCTTTTATCTTTGCAATGCTAAGACAGGGGTCATGCAACTGCTTGATGGCTTCACCCCTTAGGATCCTGGGAATGGTATCCTATCACCTTTGAGCAATATGCCAGGGCTACTAAATCATCCTGCTAATTCTAATATAACACTAATACAGATGGGCAGTCTTCCCAATTTTTTGTGACCTTATCTGCCAAGATTTGTATTTCCTTGTCTCTTTTTGCATGCCATTTAGTTTACTTTCTTTGATAGGCGTTTATCTAAAAAAAGGAAATCACTGCAAGCTCAGGTTTTTCTTTGGCTTTATGTGCATTTTGTGCTTTAATTGCAGCCTAGACAGTGCATCTGATACTGGGATCTCATCACACAGGCATCAAGTGTTTGCACTACATCAATATTACTTCTAACAAGCATCATAGGCTGGGTGTAAAATGTTGGAGCTGATTTAGTACTGCTATATGGTTTGGAATCTCTGCTCTGTCATAAAGTCCTTCCCCTCTCCCTATCCCCAATAAGGGAAATATTCCCTGCTTGACCCCATAGTTTCATTAGGGTAGACTGTACACAACTTTGCTTACCCAGAACCATGGCTTCAAACGAAGCTGCAGGGTGACTTGAGGAGTAGGGCCCCTTGAGGAAATTTTAGCTTAGTAAACAACACAGAATTTGCACTGGATTTCGATTGATATATCATTTTCTTTGTTTCATCTGTTTTGCTATGCTGAAAAAAACTTTTCCCAGCTACGTTATTTATAATGACTTACCTTGCCATGGTGATGTAATATTTGCAGTCATGAATATGAAATAAGGCAGAGATAATAAGAATAAGATTGATAGCATAGGATTTGATATATGTTACTAAAACTGATCAAGATTGCATCAAGTCTTCAATCATACTAAATGTCCCTGTCACTACTTTCTGCCTGATTCTAAGGTGGCTTAATAGCTTTGTATAGACCTGACAACACTAAAAAACAAATATTATGGTAGAATTTTGATGGTAAATTTATGAAGTTTATAACTAAACTTGCTAGGAGTTTCAGGAGCTCAGATCCCAGGGGTAGAAACATAAAAATTGGGGGGGGGGTATAAAAATTATTTTATTGTGGAGGAAGGATGGGGTGATTATGCAGGGAGTAGGGCTCATGATAAATAAGCAATGGTGTGGGAAATACTTTTGAAATGTATTTAATTACACATACAAATTAATCATATCATAAAATAATTAATTAGTAATTGAAAATATATTACCAGGGAAGTAATTTGTATTTAATTAGAAAATATGTACTTAAAATACAAATTATTCAAGCTACAAAATAATTTTTTCTCAAAATATACAATTTATGATGAAAGTTCTTACAAAAGTTTGCTTTCGATAACAAAAGCTTCTCAAACTTCATGTCTCCCAGCTAATTCTGCTTTACAGTTGAAACCAAGCCCTCAACAGAAAAAAAGAAGTTATACTAGAATTGACAGTGGTTTGGAAGTATTGAACTTTTGGAAAACTCTTGCAATGTCCAGTTATTTTTTCAAGAACTTGATTACATGGTCTTTATTGTCCAAGAACCTCAATAGCTAAACTTTCATTTTATATCCAAAAGAAGAATCTGTGCTTGTCCTTATACCACCACTGTTGAAAGTAAAAGAGTAATCAGAATTGACCAACAACACTGCTACACCCAGCATCACAATCAGTCAACTGATTATCAGCTTTGGCTAGCAAGTCTCCCAGTATCCATTTTCCCTTGAAACCAGGGTGGCTTCCATTAGTTGTTGCTAACTCCTTAAAACTAAGTTCACTTTGCTGCATTGCAAAACTATGTATAATACAAGATCACTTCTGCAAGAGCTTGTGTGTGTTTGATAGATCCATTTTCTTTCATGTCAATCATTTCCTTTCTTAGTGCAATACACATGGGCAACAGCATTCCCAGAAAACAGTCCTTGTTGTCCTTTAGTATGTCAAGTGCCCTGGCAGCAGGCTCAATTACCTTGGCATACTCCTCAAGTCCAATTGCGTTCACCTTCAGTAGGTTCAGTTTGGTTCAAACCTGCCTAATCTTGTCCTGCACTTCAGCAATCCGTTTCTTAGCATGATGTTTAGAATCTCACCTAGTTGTGTTTGAAACCATCAGCTGCTTTGACATTAAATTTTGACTTTATTAGAGGTTTTTGAGCTCTGCCTTGTTGCATTTCGCAGTGCTTGACACTTTTCCATTGAATTGTGGTATAGTTTTTTCCAAACAGGAAGTGTGGAAAAAAATTAAATACTTATTTAAATTACTTGATCTAAGTTGTAAATAAATGCGCATTTAAATACTTTGAAAAACAATAAAATACTTATAATTAGTTACTTCCAAAACACTAAATAAGGAAGCTAAGGAAGTTAAGTCTTGCTTTGGCTGGGAAGGTATTAATAATGGAATGCTAGTTGTTCATTATATGATATAAAAGAGCAAGGTATCAACTGTATTAGCTTATGTCCATTTAGAATCAAATGATAAAGCTGGTAGTGACTCAGCTGAAATTTCATTACAGCCACAGGAACAAATAGATAGGATCTTTGGTAGAAATATAGTATTTTTGCTAGTGGGCCTCAATGCACAGATTTGAAGAAACGGTGATAGATTTTTCCTTGCCTAGTTAAGTTCGGCATTGAAAAATAAAATATTAATGGTTATAGACTGCTATATCAATCAAGTTATAACTAACACAGTACTGTTAAAATGGTACTCATGTTATGGTATGACAGCACAGATTATTGTTTTTGTTATTGTAAGCTGAAGACTGGTAGGATCAATACAGGATACTAGAATAATACGAGTGTTTTATTAATTTTTGAAGTTATCTTCAACGTTTAGTAGTGCCTAAAGTTAATCTAATGCTCAAATTTAGAAAAGGTAATTACCTTTCAGGAAATAAAGATGTTGGTAGACATCAATAGAATAATGGAATGCTATTTGCTCATTGTTTGATATAAAAGAGCAAGGTATCAACAGTATTAGTTTATGCCCATTTAGAATCAAATGGTAAAGGTGGTAGTGACTCAGCTGAATTTTAATTACAGCCACAGGAACAAATAGATAGGATCTTGGGTAGAAATATGGTATTTTTGCTAGAGGACCTTAATGCACAGATTTGAAGAAATGGGGATAGATTTTTCCTTGTCTAGTTAAGTTTGGCATTGAAAAATAAAACAGTAATGGTTATAGACTGCTTTATCAATCAATTTATAACCAATGCAGTATTGTTAAAATAGTATTCATGTTATGGTATGACAGCAGAGCTTATTGTTTTTGTTATTGTAAGCTAAAGCCTGGCAGGATCAATACAGGATAATAGAATAATAAGAGTGTTTTATTAATTTTTGAAGTTATATTCAACGTTTAATAGTGCCTAAAGTTAATCTACAGCTTAAATTTAGAAAAGGTGATTACCTTCCAGGAAATAAAGATGTTGGTAGACCCTAGAAATTCTAGGTAGACTCTTTGATATAAACTCCCAAGAACAGCTGAATACTGAACTACAGAGTCTGGAATTTGAGAATAGATAAGTTAGATAGAATAATTTTAGTGAAGTAGTGTTTGAAGTAGCAGATGAATAAAATAAGAGTCAATAGCTGCATGCTTTTTCCATATGTAAATAGTGATGTAAACTCTTATGAGATAAACTTTCCAAAATGTTGTAAGCATTTTCATTCTTTTCTGCATCATTTCCTTTAACTCTATCACTGTTAAACCCATTCTCAAAGTTAATCCCATCTTTCTTCAATTTTTTTTATTATTAATTGTGGCCCCATTCATATCTTTTAACTAGAACTACTCCAGAACGACAACCCCCGCTTGATTTTTTAATATGTCAACACAACAAAATATTTTACTATTATGCTTTCTTGCCTCATCTTCTAGATCTTGAGCAGTTTTATCCATCACCTTCACTTTCTACCTCTTGGATTCATACTTTAATACTTTCTCTTCCTTACATTCCTTTATCTTTCCCTATGATATATCACTTAGATACTTTTTGAATAATTCCCTCCATTTCTCTGCTAGACATAAATCACTGCCATTAATATTCTGGAAATCATTTTTAAGACAGCATCTGCTACTTCATAAATTACTTCACTAGAATTATTTTATCCATCTTCTCCATTCTCGAATTACAGACTCTCTAGTTTATCATTCAAATGTTCCTGGGAAGTTTATATCAAATTCTCATCCTAGAGTCTACCAATATCTTAGCTTCCTGGAAGGTAAGATCTTTTGGTAAATTTTAGCTTTAGATTAACATTAGACACTATTATAGAGTGAAGATAACTTCTAACGTTAATAAAACCATCTTTTTATTCTAGTATGCTATATTTATCCTGCCAGTCTTCATCTAATAATAACAAAAACAATAAGCTTTGCAGTCATACCATCATGTGAGTACCACGTTAACAGTACTGTATTGCTTATAGCTTGATTGGGGGAGCAGTCTATAACTGTTACTATTTTATTTCTCAATACCAAATTTGCCTAACTTAGCACACCTTCTATGTCTGTTTTTTCAAACTTGGTTATTAAATTCCCCTAGCAAAAATATCATATTTCTACCGAGGATCATGTCTATTTGTTCCTGTGATTGTAAATACAATTCAGCTGAGTCACTACCACCTTTATCACTTGGTTCTACAGGGTGCATAAACTAATATGACTACTATGTTGCTCTTTTATTTCATGAAATAAACAATTAGTATCCTATTATTAATACCTTCTCAGCTTAAGCAAGACTTAGCAGCTTCCTTATTTATAATGAGCCCTACTCCCTGCCACATCACCCATTCTTCCTCCCTGCATAAAATAACATCTATGTTTTCCAAAATCTTGGAAAATGCTTAGAGTGGAGAGATCAGGATGAAATCTGGTGGGAAAAATAAGTACATGTCCTAGATACGTTAATTACATAACTGGATCGGATTTGCTCTCTTTGAGAGAGTTGGGGGGCACCTAATTCGGTAGTTTGGAAAAAATAGAGGTATTTTTCACTTATGAAAGGGTGATTGGATCTTAATGAACTATAATATTTAGAAGGACCTCGTGTTTCAGAGCTGTTATTTTTAATTCCGACCGGATCCGGTGACACTGGGTGGATCCGGAGGGGGAAACTGGAAATTGTGGGAAACGTTTAGAGTTTTAAAGATCGGGATGAAACTTGGTCGGAAGAATAAGCACATGCCCTAGATATGTTATTGACGTAACCGACCGGATCCGCTCTCCTTGGGGTAGTCGGGGAGGATTTACTAGTTTGGGTACTTCCAGATAAGCTAGGACAATGGAAGTTGGCAGGCATATCAGGGACCAGACTAGATTAAATTAGAAATAGTCTTTATCTCGATTCGACTGTCTAGGGGGGGGGAGCAAACAAGATAGTTGAGAAGAATTTTATTTGTTGACGAAACGAATGATTGTTCTTCTTAAATATGGCTTGTGATCTTGATGGTATGATTCTCGCTTAGGGTATGAGAGTTCTCAGGTTTGAATCTCGGACCACCGCAATTTTTACATTAAGAAGATCCGAAACTAGATACGTGATCAATATAGCGATCGTTGGAAGCTGGCAGGCACATCAGGGACCCAGCCAGATAAAATTAGAAATAGTCGCTTCCCTGATTTGACCATCTGGAGGGAGTGGAAGGACGGTTAATTCGGAAAAATGAGGTATTTCTAACTTACGTATGGGTTATCAGATCTTAATGAAACTTGATATTTAGAGGAACCTCGTGTCTCAGAGCACTTATTTTAAGTCCCGACCGGATGCCGTGACATTGGGTGGAGTTGGAGGGGAAAACCAGAAATCTCGGAAAACGCTTAGAGTCAAAAGATCGTAATGAAACTCAGTGAGAAGAAGCTCTTGACTCTTGGCTCTTCCGACCTCGTCACAAGTGACGCTCTGGCTCTTTTTTTTTTAAATGGGTTACGTTCAAACTTACAATTTACTTATTATTCAAATCATTGAAAGAATGATCATCTCTGGAAAATTAGGTGTCACAAACCAGTGGAGGACAGGGACTAATATATCTTCTCAAGTCTGCACAAAGCTTCTAGACCAGCTTAGAATCAGGTGAAAAGTAGTCCCAGGGACCTTTACTATGATTAGAGACTTGGTGCAATTTTCAGCACTTGGCAATGCACTATATACATGCCAGTGTTTCTTTTTCTATTGAAACATCAGGATTAAAAAGAGCGTGGAGATAATGCAAGACTCAAAAGACTAGCTGTCTGTAAACTTTAAAGAAGCTAATGTAAGATCACAATTTGTCTAAAAAGCTCAGTCAAAAAGGAATAATTTAAATGGACTGAAAACATTTACTTGCTTGGACGAAGCCTTTTTAGAGCTAGAACTACCAGTCATCAATGGTTGTTTAATGGTTTTGGTAACAACTTGATACCTTGGCAACAATTGATTGCAATTTCGAAACACTGAAGAAAAATCGTAAACTGGACGTAAACAGGAGAAACCAAAACCATGAATATGAAACATAATTGAAAACCATATTTTAGGAAATACAGATAATAAAACTTTCTTTTTTCTTTTATTTGCCTCTTCGCTCAGTATTAGTCTCTCTGGATATCGTTAATTTTTATGGCACTCGGTATTTACCAAGTGACATATACCAATCGCAAATTCTGTTGGTGTGTCTGATAGTCTTGGTTTTGCTAGTTTAGGCACTTCCAGATAAGCAAGGACGATGAAATTTGGCAGGCGTATCAGGGACCAGACCAGATTAAATTAGAAATAGTCATTTCCCCGATTCGACCATCTGGGGGAGGGGAGTGGGGTATGGTCAATTTGGAAAAATAGAAAGAATGAGGAATTTTTAACTTACGAACAGGTTATCTGGTTTTAATGAAATTTAATATTTAGAAAGGTATCGTGTGTCAGAGCTCTTTTTTAAATCCCGACCGGATTCGGCTACATTGGGAGAGTTGGAGGGTGAAACCTAAAATATTGGAAAACGCTTAAAGTGGAGGGGTCGGGATGAAACTTGGTAAGAAAATAAGCACAAGTTCTAGATACGTGATTGATATAATCGGAATGGATCCGCTGTTTTTGGGGGAGTTGGGGGTAGGGTTAATTTTGAAAAACAAAAATTAGGTATTTTTAACCTACGAAGCAGTGATTGGATCTTAATGAAATTCCATATTTAGAATGACCTCGTAACTCAGATCTCCTATTTTAAATCCCAACCGAATCCAACGTCATTGGGGGAAGTTGGGGGGGGGGGGTGGAAATCTTAGAAAAGGCTTAGAATGGAGAGATCAGGATGAAATTTGGTGGGAAGAATAATCACAAGTCCAAGATACGTGACTGATATAACCGAACTGGATCTGCTCTCTTTGGGGGGGGGGGGGTAATTCAGAAAATTAGATAAATTAAGGTATTTGTAACTTGCGAGTGGAAGATCATATTTTAATGAAATTTGATATTTAGAAGAATCTAGTGCTTCAGACCTCTTATCTTAAATCCTGACCAGATCCGGTGACATTGGGACAGTTGGAGGGGGAAACCGGAAACCTTACAAAACATGAAAATTGAGGTATCTTTATCTTACGAATGGGTGATCAGATCTTAATGAAACTTGATATATAGAAAGTTTTTATGTCTTAGATGCTCCATTTTCAGTTGGAATCGGATCCGGGGACACAGGGGGTTGGAGGCAGAAACAGAAATCTTGGAAACTGGAAATCTTGGAAAACGCTTAAAGTGCAGAGATCTGGATAAAACTTGATGGGAAGAATAAGCACAAGTTCTAGATACGTGATTGGTAATTAGAACGGATCCGCTCTCTTTGGGGAAGTTGGGGGGGGGGGGGTTAATTTGAAAAAATTAGAAAATTGAGGTATTTTTAGCTTAAGGACAGGTGACCGAATCTTAATCAAATTTCATATTTAGAAGGAAATCATTTCTCAGAGATCCTATTTTAAATCACGAACAGATGTGGTACTATTGGGGGGAGTTGGAGGTGAAAACTGGAAATCTTGGAAAACGCTCAGCGTGGATAGATCAGGATGAAACTTGGTGGGTAGGATAAGCAAATGTCGTAGATACGCAATTGATGCTACTGGACTGGATATGCTCTCTGTGGGGGATTAAGGGGGGGGGTCCAGTGCT
Source organism: Artemia franciscana (assembly GCF_032884065.1). Classification (NCBI taxonomy): domain Eukaryota; kingdom Metazoa; phylum Arthropoda; class Branchiopoda; order Anostraca; family Artemiidae; genus Artemia; species Artemia franciscana. Next base: position 82,724 of record NW_027062663.1, read on the forward strand.
TTGGCGAGTTTGGTGCTCCCGGACGTGCTAGAACGATTAAAATTGATAGGCGTGTCAGGAACCTGCACAAATTGACTTGATAAAGTCGTTTTTACCAATTCATCCATCTGGGGGGCTGAAAGGAGAGGAAAAACTAGAAAAAAATGAAGTATTTTTAACTTACGATTAGGTGATCGAATCTTAATGAATTTTGATACTTAGAAGGACCTCGTGTCTCAGAGCTCTCTTTTTAAATTCCGGCCGGCATTAAGCCTCTGATTTTCCTTTTAAATCAGCTTATTTATTCTTAGAACTTTACTAGAGATCATGCCATATGAGCCCTTGGCTCTTCCGACCTCGTCACAAGTGCCATATGAGTTCTTAGCTGTTGTTTAATATAGAGCCTGTCAATCCCATAATTCTTGGTAACAAACTCTAAGTAAGGAGTAACTAGGTCCAATAGAATCCAAAACTCCTAGAAACGGAATTTTGACATCAATAAATGCATAAAAAGACTTGGATTTGAGTGGTGATTCCAAATATATAAAACTTGTTTAATTTTTTTCCTTACAGATCAAAAGCTATAAGCTTGAAAAATATGTTTCATTTTTTAAAAATAGGAGAAATCCCCAAGAATTCAAGGAATCTTAATGAAAATTAAACGATCAGATTCAGCATATCAGAGAAACCAACTGCAGAGGTTTATAATTCCAATCTGCAAAAATGTAGAATTTTGTTTTTTTTTCCGGAAGAAAGATTGCTGGTGCATGCTAATTCATTTGTTTTTTTTCCGGGAAGGATCGTACCTAACAATGGTCCTAAAACATCGGGAGAGGGCTCATTCCAATGGAAATTAAATAATCTACCACCTGTCTTAAGTAAACAGAAAGAAGGGAGGGCATCTATTCTCCCTCTCATACCTCCTTTTCCCTAAAGTTGCCTGATCAAAATTTGTAGGTGGCCAATTTTTGAGCATAGTTGAAAATATTAATAACTACGTCTTTGGGGATACCGTTGACCCCTCCCCCCAGGTGAAAAGACTGTAATTTATGAAAAATTTCAATTTTTTATGTATAGTATTTATAATTGGGAAGCCCACAGACTATTTTTAAGAGAGGGAGGATTTTCTGCCGTGGGCATTTTCCAAGGCAAGAATCCTCCATGGAGAAGAAAATTTCCAGGGGTGAACTTTCCAGAGGGAGTTTGTCATAATTAATCAAAAAAAAACTTTTTATCCGTCTTACTTTCACTTTGCTGTCTCTATTTTTCATGTTGAGATGTCTGGAAAATTGTCTGGGGCAATTTGCAGCAGGGTTTGAATTGTCTGGAGGATTTTCCGATAAGGAGGGGGATTTTCCATGGGTGAATTTTGAGAAATCAAGTTTTCACTGGATGGGGAGGGAGGAATCATCAGGGAAAAATTCCATGATGTGGGATTTCTGAGCACTATATAAAAAACGATCAGAAACTAGAATAAAAAACAATTTTGTTTCAATTGAAAGTAAAGAACAAGATTAAAGGTTAAAAGAGGAGAAAAATTACTTTGTGTATTATGAGGATGCCCCATCCTCAGTACTGCACCCTGCTCTTCACGCTAGTTTGACTTTTTGTTCCAATTACTTTAGAATGACTCCTGAAACATATGGACTGTTTGAATAGAATCAGAAGTTGTTCTTTTTTTTTTAGTAGGACAAAAAAGCAAGGAATCAACAAAAATCTACTAAATTTCTAGGAAAGATGTAATTTTGCGAAAAGTCGTGGGCCTAATTCCTTAAATGGGTGTAATGACAGTTCTAGATAAAAGGTTTCTGTTACATATAATATCTTGATATAAAAAAAAACTTTTTTTACAGCTCGTCCTTGTTCTGTATTTTGTTATTTTAATTTTTGCATTTTGTTCTGTTTTATAGGAGGTTAAAATAAAGTATTGTTACTTGTATTAGTTGTGTGTATGTTTTCGATAAATTAATAAAACATAGCATTATTTTTAAATTGAGTTGGCTAAAGCGTGAAAACTGTCTGATGATTGGTTTGGGTTATATGAACAACCTCAAAATCATGTGTATTACCAAAATTGTCTAGTATAAATAAAATGATTCATTGTTCTTTTTTCAACTACCATGTGTAATTAAAACTGATCATCTGTCTAGAAGCTGCAATGGTCAAAACTAGAGAAATTTTACCGCCCAAAGATGAAGAAATAGAGAAGGTATTTAAAAAGTTATTGAAGGAATCAAAAAAGAAAAATAAAGTCAAGATACAGAAAAAGGAACACAAAGGAGGCGTTTCGCCACGTCAGCAGGAATTGTTGCCATGTCTGGATGAACAAATAGAAGACAAAGAAATGTTTCCACATTCCCAGGAAATAGTAGAAAGGTACCCAGATCAAGATAAAGAAATTCAGAAGACTAAATCAAAACAGATAAAGAAGGAAAGGGCTCAAAAAGAAGAGGTAGTATTTGTTTTGCTTTTTGTTTTTTTATTTATTAAAGAAAAACTGTTTTTTTCAACTGAAAGTAAGAAGCAACATAAAAACTTAAAACAAGCAGAAATTGCTTGGCTCTTCCGACCTCGTCACAAGTGCCATATGAGTTCTTAGCTGTTGTTTAATATGGAGCCTGTCAATCCCATAATTCTTGGTAACAAACTCTAAGTAAGGAGTAACTAGGTCCAATAGAATCCAAAACTCCTAGAAACGGAATTTTGACATCAATAAATGCATAAAAAGACTTGGATTTGAGTGGTGATTCCAAATATATAAAACTTGTTTAATTTTTTTCCTTACAGATCAAAAGCTATAAGCTTGAAAAATATGTTTCATTTTTTAAAAATAGGAGAAATCCCCAAGAATTCAAGGAATCTTAATGAAAATTAAACGATCAGATTCAGCATATCAGAGAAACCAACTGCAGAGGTTTATAATTCCAATCTGCAAAAATGTAGAATTTTGTTTTTTTTTCCGGAAGAAAGATTGCTGGTGCGTGCTAATTCATTCGTTTTTTTTCCGGGAAGGATCGCACCTAACAATGGTCCTAAAACATCGGGAGAGGGCTCATTCCAATGGAAATTAAATAATCTACCACCTGTCTTAAGTAAACAGAAAGAAGGGAGGGCATCTATTCTCCCTCTCATACCTCCTTTTCCCTAAAGTTGCCTGATCAAAATTTGTAGGTGGCCAATTTTTGAGCATAGTTGAAAATATAAATAACTACGTCTTTGAAGATACCGTTGACCCCTCCCCCCAGGTGAAAAGACTGTAATTTATGAAAAATTTCAACTTTTTTATGTATAGTATTTATAATTGGGAAGCCCACAGACTATTTTTAAGAGAGGGAGGATTTTCTGCCGTGGGCATTTTCCAAGGCAAGAATCCTCCATGGAGAAGAAAATTTCCAGGGGTGAACTTTCCAGAGGGAGTTTGTCATAATTAATCAAATAAATACTTTTTATCCGTCTTACTTTCACTTTGCTGTCTCTATTTTTCATGTTGAGATGTCTGGAAAATTGTCTGGGGCAATTTGCAGCAGGGTTTGAATTGTCTGGAGGATTTTCCGATAAGGAGGGGGATTTTCCATGGGTGAATTTTGAGAAATCAAGTTTTCACTGGATGGGGAGGGAGGAATTATCAGGGAAAAATTCCATGATGTGGGATTTCTGAGCGCTATATAAAAAACGATCAGAAACTAGAATAAAAAACAATTTTGTTTCAATTGAAAGTAAAGAACAAGATTAAAGGTTAAAAGAGGAGAAAAATTACTTTGTGTATTATGAGGATGCCCCATCCTCAGTACTGCACCCTGCTCTTCACGCTATTTTGACTTTTTGTTCCAATTACTTTAGAATGACTCCTGAAACATATGGACTGTTTGAATAGAATCAGAAGTTGTTCTTTTTTTTTTAGTAGGACAAAAAAGCAAGGAATCAACAAAAATCTACTAAATTTCTAGGAAAGATGTAATTTTGCGAAAAGTCGTGGGCCTAATTCCTTAAATGGGTGTAATGACAGTTCTAGATAAAAGGTTTCTGTTACATATAATATCTTGATATAAAAAAAAACTTTTTTTACAGCTCGTCCTTGTTCTGTATTTTGTTATTTTAATTTTTGCATTTTGTTCTGTTTTATAGGAGGTTAAAATAAAGTATTGTTACTTGTATTAGTTGTGTGTATGTTTTCGATAAATTAGTAAAACATTGCATTATTTTTAAATTGAGTTGGCTAAAGCATGAAAACTGTCTGATGATTGGTTTGGGTTATATGAACAACCTCAAAATCATGTGTATTACCAAAATTGTCTAGTATAAATAAAATGATTCATTGTTCTTTTTTCAACTACCATGTGTAATTAAAACTGATCATCTGTCTAGAAGCTGCAATGGTCAAAACTAGAGAAATTTTACCGCCCAAAGATGAAGAAATAGAGAAGATATTTAAAAAGTTATTGAAGGAATCAAAAAAGAAAAATAAAGTCAAGATACAGAAAAAGGAACACAAAGGAGGCGTTTCGCCACGTCAGCAGGAATTGTTGCCATGTCTGGATGAACAAATAGAAGACAAAGAAATGTTTCCACATTCCCAGGAAATAGTAGAAAGGTACCCAGATCAAGATAAAGAAATTCAGAAGACTAAATCAAAACAGATAAAGAAGGAAAGGGCTCAAAAAGAAGCGGTAGTATTTGTTTTGCTTTTTGTTTTTTTATTTATTAAAGAAAAACTGTTTTTTTCAACTGAAAGTAAGAAGCAACATAAAAACTTAAAACAAGCAGAAATTGCTCTGTATATGACCCCTCCTTTATAAGGTGATCTTCATGCTGAATTTTTTTGTCCTTCATTTAAAAAACTTTTATTATATTTAAACGGTCCTTATTTTTCAGGAGTCGATCTTAAAGAATTAGGACAAAAAGTCAAACTAGAGTAAAGAGCAAGGTACTGAGGAGAGGATATCCCCCTCAGATACGGAGTAATTCCTGTTCTTTCCAACTTTCAATGTTGTTCTTTGCTTTTATTTGAAAAAAAAATAGTTTTTACTTCAATTTCTGATCATTTCTCAAATTATGCCCCAAAAACTTCATCATGGACCTCAAAGACCTCAAAAAAAAAATCATGGAATATTTTCTGGGAATTTCCTCCCCATCCTGTGCTAAGTTTTTCTTGCATAAATTCTCCTAGGAAAATTTTCCCTCCCCATCGAAAAATCCTCTAAACAATTCCGACTCTTCCATAAATTTGCCCCAGACAGTTTCTCAGATGTCTAAACATGTAAAATTTTGAGCCAACAAAGAGAAAGTAAGACAAGTAAACAGTTTTTTTGGAGTAATTATGGCAAACTCTCCCTGTGTAAAATTTTCCATGGAAAGTTCACCCCTGGAAACTTCTCTCTCTATTGAAGATTCTTGCCTTGGAAAATCTCCCCTCTATTAAAAAAAAGTCTGTGGGCTTCCCATAACAAATACTATATATATATATATGTATATATATATATATATATATATATATATATATATATATATATATATATATATATATATATATATATATATATATATATATATATATAAATATATATATATATATAAATATATATATATATATATATATATATATATATATATATATATATATATATATATATATATATATATATATATATATATATATATATATATATATATATATATATATATATATATATATATATAATATATATATATATATATATATATATATATATATATATAAATAATGGACAAGTTCCATAGCTTGCAGCTATTTCCCCTGTGGATGGTGGGGGGGGGGGGTAAATGTTATCCCCAAGGCATAGCTATTAAAATTTTCAACCATGTTGAACAAAATGGCCACCTTAAAATTTTGATCCGATGACTTTTGGAAAAAAGGGGCGTAAGAAGCGGCCTAGACGCCCTCCTATCTTTTTGGCTACTTAAAAAAGGTACTAGAACTTTTGTTTTTTATTGGAATGAGCCCTCTCCCGATATTTTAGGACTATTGTTTTACAATTACTCCTGGAAAAAACATGTATTAGTGATCTTTTTTCTAGTTAAAAATTCCAAAATTCTACATTTTTGTAGATTGGAACTGGAAACCTCTGCAAAAGGTTTCCTTGATATACTGAATCTGGTGGTGCAATTTTCATCGAGATTTCTTGGCTCCTTGGGGATTTTCGCCTGTTTTTTGAAGACGAGGCAATTTTTAAGGCTTGTGCTTTTTAATGTGTAACAATAAACTTATCGAATATCATATATGTGGAATCAGCATACAAATCCAATTCTTTTCATGCATCTATTGGTATCGAAATTTAGATTTTCTGAGTTTTGGATATTATTGGGCCTAATTCCGCCTTACTTACAGTTCTTTATCTAGAACTGTGGGATTGGCCGTATATGTATTAAAAAACGAAAGATCTCCAGGGAAATGAATGCTGAGCCAAAAAGGGGAAAAAATGTCAAATTTACTACCTGTTTTTTTTGAGAATATTGTTTTCAATTGTGTTTCATATTAATGTGTTTGTGTTGTTTTCTCTCTAAAATTTTACAGATTGATAGAGTTTATGATTTATTTCAGTGTTTCGAAATTGCATCAAATCAATCGTTGTCATGGTATCAAGTTGTTACCATAAATATTAGACAACCGTTGATGACGGGTAGTTCTAGCTCTAAAGGGGTTTATTCCAAGCAAATAAGCGTTTCCAATTCATTTAGATTATCTATCTTTGACTGAGCTTGTTTGACTAGTTGTGATCTTGCATTTGTTTCTCCAAAGCTTACGGAAAACTAGTCTTTTGAAGCTTCCATTATCTGCACACTTACCACTTCCTTAATTCTGACATGTGTAATACTATAATCATTCCCCATTGTAGTTATGATAGCCTTTTTGGCTAAGTGGTGAGTGCACTTGGTTTAGAATTCTTTGTCCAAGGGATACGAGTTCGATCCCTGGCGTGGCCAGTTATTTGGTTTGGGACGGGGGTCAGTTGCGTTACTTTATAAGCTCAGCCATAGTTGACCAAGTTCTAATGGGTAACTGGAGAAATCTGGGGAAGGTAAGCAAGAAGAGTTTCCAAAAGCATAGGATGGCTGGTCCCCAACCCCCCATTGTGCTTCCTGGCTGAAGGGGCACGAAACGGAGATCAGTACCGCCGGTTTGGACCTTAAGGGTCTATTGCCGTCATACTTACTTACTTTACTTACATTGTAGTTATCTCTTGGCAGGGTTGAGACCCTTGTCCCAAAGCTTTATTTATTTATTTAATCTTGTTTGGTGTGGACGAAAAGTTTTGCTTAGGCTCCTGAGGGTGAGGGGGGAGGAATGGTCAGTCCACGTCCGCCCAAGCTGGGTGGGAGCCATCTATCCTGGGTTCTTGCTTTAAAGTTCGACCTTACTTTCCTATGTTTAATTTCCACTCGGCTTAGCTACCTATATTGCCTCGTTCCAAAAAATACTAAAACATATGTTAATATCTAGTGGAACATATGGATCAGATTATAATAAAAGTAGTAACTAGTGAAATCTTCTGGCTAATTTTACATGTATTGCCACTCTAACCACCTTAAAAACAAAAATACATTCTGTTAACTTCAAACCTAAATATTTTAGCTATTCTTGTCCCTTTCATATCTTTACATTTGGAGAAACTACTCAGTCACTTGATAAGAAAACCTCTGACTATGAGCATAAACTTGACGATGAGTAAAAGAAAATACTATTCAATCATTAGACCACAAATGTCCAGTTTTCTTTTCGAGTATCTATAATTACCACTGTTACAAGTAAAAGTTTTTAGATGTGCGTTATTGAAGGATGTCTCAGTCTCTTGCTTCAAAATTGTATGAAAATTGGAACGTTCAATATTGACTGCTTAAATTTTTTTTTCACTAATAACATTCGAAAACTGAAACTAATGATTCTTTTGCTCTTCTTTAAAATTTACGTTATCTAGCTGAGGGTTTTTTTCCATCAGCGTAAATGAACTAACACATATCAAGGGCAATTAATATATACTTTATTTTATTTCAAGGCCCTGGACGAAGTACGAAAATTTCGAGATGAGTACGAAACAAGTGAAGAATGGGAGATGCGGCGAAGGTTTTTGATAATGCATTGGGGTGAATATCCAGAAAATGTATTATTGTGCCTATCTCGTGCACTTGTGAACGTTCACTTTCTGGGATTTACCTACCCTGCTGATTTCATGAGAATTTTACAGGATATGGGAGGTGAAATATTGACAGATTTTCAGGCAAAAACTCAAGGACAAATCAAACTGATACTAGCATTTGCTGGAAAGCAACTGAAGCTAAATTTACTAGATTTAAGCCGAATTGTGAGGGGTCTAATTACAAACATAAACAGCCTATTGTGTGCAATGAATCTTTAGAATATAATATTTTCCCAAAATACTCAGCTCAAGTCGATAAACCCTTAAATACTTTGATTGAAATTAATTATTTCCCTGTCGATTCATTGAAAGATTTTGTCATTCTTGAAGTGGAAAAGACAACAAATTTTTCCGAAACAGCAGGTGAAATACTGAGTAGGTCAGCTAAGGCTGGGAAGCTTGAATTACTGAAGTACAATAAAGGAAATAAGGGGGAACAAAAGAAAAATAAACTGTCTTCAAAATATTTTTAGGGAAATGATGGCGCAACCGTGAACGAATCCCAATATTCCTTGATATCTTCAGTGACAAAATTTTACTACGTTCTCGGAAAGATAAATTTTCAACAAGAAGAATTCCAACATACTTAAAATTGCGAATACGTTTAGTTTCATCATAATAAAAAAAAAAATAGAAAAAGAGCTGCTTTGAACTGTGCCCGTACATGAAAACAAAATATTTTGACATTTCTTTTCATTAAGAACAAGTAGACTCCTAGTATACTAATCAGATGCAGCTGAATGTGTCATATTAAGGTTTAAAAATAGTCTATCCAAACCAGAATGGGATCCGAAAAGTGCTACGTCTTCAGCAAACATAACTTTGCACAGAGGCAAATCATTTACAAAAAGAAGGAACAAGATAGGTCCTAAGACAGAGATGAAGAACGCCGCGTGGTATAGAAAAACAATTAGACCGAATGGCACTTCCTCGATCGAAACATTCTAGCTTCCTATCAATGGAAATCTGGAATTGACTTTACACTAGATGCCAGCTCTTTTGATTAATAAGGTTCCATCTCTTTCTGATGTCAGATTTTTTTTTTGCTATCAATACCAAATACGATAAGCTTTCAAGTTTACATCTATAATATTTACCCTTAGCTAATATAATAATAGAATTCAATTTATTTGTATATGAACTATGGTCTTGAAACAAATCCTCAATTTTTTACTGATAGATATTTCTTATACTTTTTGTTTTTAACTCAAATTTAGGAAGCAATCCCATCAGAAATCCATAGGTCAAATTTTTGTAAATAATTCTTGTGTGTAACTCGAAACGAAGTAACCAGGTTTGTTAAAAGCGAAGTTTGACTAACCAAAGACGAAAATGCTTCATTTACATTATCTGATCCAAAAACAGAACACCAATCATGATTACCAATGAGCTTACTTAAAGACTGAAAATTAATCACTTCTATCTGTCTATTTTTGTTCTTTCCTGAAGGCTTGTGCTGACCGGGAGAATTTTTGGTAAAATCAAAAAGAGCACTAACTGGGAAGTGGCCAGACATATCAGACAATATGAAAGACGATTTTACTGCTCTGAAAGAATGGGCAGAGAGAAATATATGGTCGAACAGTGTTGCAGTGGTTGTTGTAACTCTAGTAGGCAGAGAAATACTAGGTAGAAAACCTGATGAAAGTATATTTTAAAGAGATGCTCTGTTAACATTAACGTCCGATGTAAATAGGTTGAAATTGGAATCCTAAAATTTTAGAACTGGGTTTTTACACTCTACCAACTTAAAAAGAGCTTCTTCAATTATAACCAAAAATCTTGCTTGATTACTAGAAGGAGGTATGTAAAAGGAACAAAAGATAAACGGTAAGCATCCAAATGGAGTAACCTCAAGGAATAAGGTATTGGGTGTACCTTATTCCAAAAAGGCTTATTACTCATCACGATAGAAGACCAACCATTTCGAACATAAATTGCAAAGCGACCTTTCGCACTGACTTTCCCAATAAGGTGGAAAATAATTCATAGTGGCGATATTGAGTATGTCCTGTCAAAAAAAAAGATTTTAAAAACAGTTACAACTTCACGTGGACTCAAAGCAACTAAGAATTTGAGTTCCTTATAAGCACTTTGTAAACATTAAACATTTAAGTGTAGTACATTTATAGAAAGTTTATACTGGCCATTCGAACTCGGAAGCTGGTGACTTTTTGTAGGAGACTCACATTTCGACAAGTCTTTAACGTTTGGTACGCAGCCGTCACTGCCAATTGTGGTGTCTAAAATGGTATCTAATTTCAAATTAGAATTTAAAAATCCTTGAAAACGGTCTATATCAGACATAGATTACGAATACGTAACTATACATTTTTCAAATGGACGGTCGGATCTCCAGACTACAAATTTCGGCAATATTAGCAATCGTCCTACAAGGTATAATTTATGAAGTATATCTCACATATACAACACCTCTAACTGTCAAAATTTTTTGTCTCAAATTTACTGCCTGTTAGTCTTAAAATATCCTGCCTTTGTTTCATGAGCACTTTATTCATAAAAATTTAAGAACCTTTCAGGTTCATACGGTTTTAAAAAATCTCAACCAACAAAGTCTTTTATGCCACTGCCTCCTTTATCTATAAGCGGTTATTTCCACTTTTTTGTTCGAAATCAATACTGATAGGCTTTTAAAAAGTTACCTAGCACGCCAGATTCAACCAATCACTGCAAAAAACTTAAGGCTAATTATGGACAGATTTACGTAGATATAAGGTAAAACTTGGCAGCGCACCACCAAAACTTTTTCCACGCTGGTGCATCTTTCAATGGCGAGCCATCAGGGTTTAGATGACATACGGGGTCCATAAACATGACACTGTGAAGTCGTTTTAAGAAGGACGAAAAATTTTACGGAAAAGGACACTTTGCAGTCTTCTCAATTCTAAATGTTTTGCCGCTTCGCGGCATGCTGAGTCACTTGAAACACCTGAAACTGATAATCCTTAATCTCAAAATTTAAAAACGGAAATTTAGCAATGAAATGCGCTGAAAAATAGAGCCTATGGATGAAATGACCCATGGAAAGATAAATTACATCTGACGACGTGTAATAGATCTTAACTGAGAATCATCTTAATACATGTATAACAGTAAATTAAAATCTCTCTTGGAGAGAATTTTATCGCTGTGAGCTACTTCAGACAAATTACCAAACTATGCTGCAAGATATCAAGAGGATCATGTTTCTTAAGTTGGGTTTCTCAGCGGAAAATACCTCCATAGCAATTTTCCTTTATTGCCATCTAAAATAAATATAACTAATCTCAGAAATCAATATTTGAAAATGAAAAATGTAGAATTCGATTCTTTTGTTTCTGAATCCAAACAAGGGACTGTTAGGACAATTAGATTTAATGGCTAGTATTTAAGATTATTTGTCCTAGTTAATAAATAGTATTTAAACTATTGCATGGTAAAATTTTAATTTAGAGGCCTTTTGCTAACCTAAATGGAGAGGAGTTGAGTTAGGTGAATGAAACTCAGGAATGTATTCAGAGCCTTAATGATCTTCTGGGAAGATATTTGGAGGCCTCTATCCTTAATTCTTCTGCCTCCAGACATCACTGATCCTTGATGAACCTATAACAGTGTCACAAAATTTGAAGCCTCACAAAATAGATCTAGAGTAGGCCTAATGCTTGAGTGGGATGAGGTTTATATTAATAGACTATTCAGATAGATATAGAAACTTATCACTAGTATCAGATATATATATATATATATATATATATATATATATATATATATATATATATATATATATATATATATATATATATATATATATATATATATATATATATATATATATATCTGGTAAATTCATAGCAAACAGTATTACTGGCTTTTGTATAAAGTGAATATACCATTTGATGCCTTTTTTATGCTCTTTACAAATATAGGTTAATTTATAGCAAACAGTATTACTGGCTTTTGTATAAAATGAATATATCACTTGATGACTCTATCACTTGAGTAATCTGCTCCACAAACCTACGGACATTCAAGAAGGAAGTTGATGAATATTATTCTTTTGACATTTTCTCCTTATGCAAATTTAGAAGAAATGCAAATTATGATTTTTGTTTTGTAGAGGCTTAACGGCCTGCCATCAAATTTGCGAATATATTTATTTATTTATTTGATATTCTTTTTTATGCTCTTTACAAATATAATAACTGCTTCTACCAGAAATTCAGATTTAAGCACTTTTTGAACTCTTAAAAATGACCTAAATATGGGGTATAAAAAATGCTTAAAACATTGTTCTCAAACTTTATAACATTGGACTCAAACTTACCGTTTCATTATAAATCCATTTTTTTATGTTATATTATCCATAAACACTGATTTTCCATGATTAAATTGGATAAATAAATTTTATCAATGTTATGGTGTTTTCTTCTTCCTTGTTGCCAAAATTTAAATTAAAGCATGCGTTTTCAGTCGTTTTTTACAAAGTAATAGGATATTTGAAATTGCAAATCTGTAATAGTTTAGAAACAAATTTGGGCTATATATTTGCACATCAGGGGGTGGGGGTAAGGCATAGCATATACTAAATACATAAACTAACCATTGCTGTTTTTAATATAGACAAATTTATAGCAAACAGTATAACTGGCACTCATAATAGCCAGTTTTCATATTTTCAATCAAAAATGCATGCTTTTATTTAAAATTTGATGTCAAGGAAGTAGAAAATGCCATAACATTGATAAAATTCATATATCCAATTTAATCATGGAAAATCACTGCTTGTGAATAATGTAACATTAAAAAAATGGATTTATAATGAAACAGTAAGTTTGAGTCCAATGTTTTAAAGTCTGAGACCAATGTTTTAAGCCTTTTTTATACCCCATATTTAGGTCATTTTTAAGAGATCAAAAAGTGCTTAAATCTGAAATTCTAGTAGAAGTTATTATTATATTTGTAAAGACCATAAAAAAAGGCATCAAGTGGTATATTCACTCTATACAGTAGCCAGTAATACTGTTTGTCATAAATTAACCATATATATAAATATATATATATATATATATATATATATATATATATATATATATATATATATATATATATATATATATATATATATATATATATATATGATATATATCTATATATATATATATATATATATATATATATATATATATATATATATATATATATATATATATATATTTATCAGAAATTAAAAAAAATGGAGAAAGTCAAGCTCATTCTTAAATTGTAGAGACACGGAAGAAAGATTCTCTGTTTGGCCATTATCGGGATTCAATAACAAAATTGAGCTTCCTGTCTGGAAGATCTCATCCTCAATTTCTGAAAATATATATATACATATATATATAAATATATATATATCATGAAAAGATAAATCACCTATGCAAAAGCACAAACACAAAAAAAAGAGAGACAGAAGGAGAAAAGGAAGACTGTTTTCCTAAATTAGTGATTAATATAGACCAGCACTTGAATGAGGCCTTAACCCTACTCATCCATACAATCACGTAGGTCAAACAGCATAGCCACACACAATCAACCATAAAGAATAATCCGTGGACAGGCAGTCATGTCGTCAATGAGTATAAGTCGTCATTTACCAAACAATAGAAAAAATAATATAGACAAATAATTCAGAGGCAACACCCAACATAAGGGCTCATCAGGAGAATACACTGGCCTATAGAGGGTTTCGCCACTCTAAATTCTCTACCCAGCACAGTGTTGTGGCTACCACAGAATATCCATGGCATCCCCGCGTCAGGTATCACCCCCAAAATATATGCCTATGAAAGAAAAAAAAATAGCAAATATAAAACAACCAAGTAAAACCGAAACAAGCTTATCCTGTTAATATATCCCTCCCTTTAGCAGCAAGGGGTAAACTAAATATTATAAATTTTACCAATTCACAAATATTAACACATTGCAAAAAACCTGAATGAACTAAACAATTATAGAATTCATCTTTACCATGTGGTTAATTTTTAAGAAAATCCGCTCAATTAGAAACACAATTCAAAATAAATGGCGCTGCGACAACATTTCTCGAACCTCCGAAATTAGTTGAAAATTTCCTTAAGTGTTTCTAGATAATTCTTTTGATATTTATTTAAAAGTTCGTTATAATGAAAACTAAATTTTTTAAATTGCCAAGTTAATTGATTTGCAGAAAAACCTCTTGATATCAATTTTTGGCTTAAGATTTTACATCTATTTTTAAAATCAATACAATTACTACAAATCCTTGCATAACGAAGTAACTATGAGAAAAACGCTGAATATGTGATATTTAAGTGTATATTACTTCCAGGGAATGGGAAACTAATCACTTCAAAATCAAAATCATCCGTTTTATTATACATTTTAAAACTTAATTTACTATTATCACAAATATTAATATTTAAATCTAAGAAATGATCTTCACGACCAGCGCCATGACTAGGCTCAAGAATAAGCTCTGATGGATATTTATTTTTAGAAATATCAATGAAATCCTTACAATTTAAGACCAAAATATCATCTAAATATCTTTCATTATTTGACAAAGCATGTTTTAAATTAATTGGATTATTCTTATCCATCATATATTTATATTCTAGTTGACTTAAAAACAAGTCAGCTATGAATGGGCTGGCATTCCCCCCATTGAATTCCCACAATTTGCTGGTACAAATCACCCCCAAATCTTATATAAGTATTGTATAAAACAAATTCCAATAACTCAAAAATCATATCAAAGCTGTAACATCTCAAGTTAACTGTAGTATTAAAGCAATTTTTCCATATAGCTTTTTTATTATAAATGTCTATTTTTAAGAACCTTTTACTAGATAAAAGGAAATATTTCTTGATAACAGTTTTTAAATTATCAATCAATACATTAAGTGATAAATCAGTATACAATGTCGCAAAATCGAAAGACTCAATTCTTTTAGCTGAAACCATTGTTAAAGAATCTATCGCCTGCAGTGAATTATTAACACTCCAATATGGATTAAAATTCGAAAATTTTTAATATCAGAACAATAGGTTTTAAGTTTATTTACAATTTCCTTTAAAATTAAAGAAAGGTCAGTAGCAGCAATGCGGGTTGGACATTTAGCTGCTCCAGCAATAAACCGTGGTTTAGGGGGATTCTTATGAAATTTTACAGTCCAATATAGGAAAGGGAACTTCTTATCATTGTCATTCATTTTTATATTAAAATTTTTAAAAAATATTTCTTCAGTCTTTTCAATTAAATTCTCATCCTCTATATTTACCTTTTCGTAAACATTAGTTGTGTATAACTCCCTTTTTAAGATATCACAATACAGCTTCTGACAAATTATGGCAAAATTATTATTAGCTTTATCCACTGGCACAATTACAAATTCATTCTTAAGATTAGCAATTGCTTGCTTAATCTTCGCATTATAAAATAATGATTTAGTGTTACTATTTTTTAAGTTAGAATATATTTTATTTCTTATTCTACTAATAATTAAATTCTTCCAACTTTAAAAACTCTCTTTATTTTTATTCTCTTTCTTACACCACTTATCTATAAATAAATCAAAATCATTTTCCAAGCCATCAAGAACACTCGATGGTTTCAGATGATGAGAAAGACGGAAATTAGCTCCTTTATTCATTATAATTTGAAGATCATCTTGCTTTATTATTCACAAGTCCCCTGTTATAACATGATGGAAGTAGGATTTACAAATGGGCCAAGTTGCTTACAATTACAAACCGGTTACCAATTTATATCACTATCTAGTCTTTTTAGTATTAAATTATAATTAAAAATAATTTGCCCAATAGTTTTTGAAAATTTATAAGTTAAAACTGGACTATCATTATAATTCAAATTACTAAGAAGGGCCTGTTTCACATGCCGCTGATTGAAAATTTCTGGTAAATTAATATCTTCAATCTGCTTACAAGTAAAATTAATAGGTTAATATAATCTGTTATCCTTATTACTAATCTTATCGAACTTTTTCTATTTTGAAATAAATTTCGTTTTAGTTAGAATGCAAATTGTATCACATATTACTTTGAAAGTATAATCAAGAGCTGTATTATTCTTAACAATCCAGAAAAGTTTGATTAAATTCCTCTTGGATAAATTATTTAGACATTTTATTACAGAAATCATACCCCTAGATTCAAGTAGCTGGCATAGATCTATAGAAAGCATATGTACATCTAATTCATTTTTCCTATGTCCTCTCGATAGTTTTTTACGTTTAGTAGGACAAGTAAAAGAAGGATGGTCCATAAAACCATCAATACATTTAACAACAACATGAGACATGTCACCATATTTTGCTACACGATCATTTAGCCCAAAAGGATAAGCTGTACCAAGAGTATGGATCCAGAAATCCTCCTGTTTACGTAGTCTATTATTCTTCTCTTCTTTATTTAAATTTTCTAATTCTAAATTTTCTAAAATTGTGACAGTTATATCTAATATGGAACATTTACCATTATTACAATGTTGAACTAGATAGTTATTAATTTTTTCATTATTAACTGTTGTCTTATGTCCAGAAAATCTTTTATATATATTATTATTTGTTTTCCCCACATATTGTAGGCAGCATTTATTACATTCTAATAGGTAAATTACATTGGTTGTTCTACAATTAACATTACCACGTAACTTACATGCAAAATTTTTATTATACAATGTACTCTTAACAGAAGTCCGTGGGACAAAATGATCTTGGCAAAGAAAACAACGACTTTTACACTTGCTAACTTTCAAAAAATTGTTCCGAGTTCCGAGGCTAATATTTGTGTTTTGTTGCATAAAAAGTCATTGAAAATAAATAAAAAACAAACCAACATCCAAATCAAAATCCAACAATCGAAGTCCAAAAAACATGCCAAGGTCAATAGGTCAATAGGTCAATAAATACATAAACAAAAACATGAAAGAACATGAAATTTGCATAAGCGCCATCTTACCAATAATTAACAATATCAGGTTAAAAACCTGGACCAGGGTAAAGGTCTGTCGGGGAGAAAACTAAAAAAAATAATTTTCTCCACCAGCACTGGATCCAACCTGGAATAATATCATGAAAAGAGAAATCACCAATGCAACAGCACAAAAAAAAGAAAAAAAAAAAGAGAGACAGAAGGAGAAAAGGAAGACTGTTTTCCTAAATTAGTGATTAATATAGACCAGCACTTGAATGAGGCCTTAACCCTACTCATCCATACAATCACATCGGTCAAACAGCATAGCCACACACAATCAACCATAAAGAATAATCCATGGACATGCAGTCATGTCGTCAATAAGTATAAGTCGTCATTTACCAAACAATAGAAAAAATAATATAGACAAATAATTCAGAGGCAACACCCAACATAAGGGCTCATCAGGAGACTACACTGGCCTATATAGGGTTTCGCCACTCTAAATTCTCTACCCAGCACAGTGTTGTGGCTACCACAGAATATCCATGGCATCCCCGCGTCAGGTATCACCCCCAAAATATATGCCTAGAAAAAGAAAAAAAAACAGCAAATGTAAAAAAACCAAGTAAAACCAAAACAAGCTTATCCTGTTAATATATCCCTCCCTTTAGCAACAATAGGTAAACTAAATATTATAAATTTTATCAAATCACAAATATTAACACATTGCAAAAAACCTGAATGAACTTAACAATTATAGAATTCATCTTTACCATGTGGCTAATTTTTAAGAAAATCCGCTCAATTAGAAACACAATTCAAAATAAATGGCGCTGCGACAACATTTCTCGAACCTCCGAAATTAGTTGAAAATTTCTTTAAGTATTTCTAGATAATTCTTTTGATATTTATTTAAAAGTTCGTTATAATTAAAACTAAATTTTTTTAATTGCCAAGTTAATTGATTTGCAGAAAAACCTCTTGATATCAATTTTTGGCTTAAGAATTTACATCTATTTTTAAAATCAATATAATTACTACAAATCCTTGCATAACGAAGTAACTGTGAGAAAAACGTGGAATATGTGATATTTGAGTGTATATTACTTTCAGGGAATGGGAAACTAATCACTTCAAAATCAAAATCATCCGTTTTATTATACATTTTAAAACTTAATTTATTATTATCACAAATATTAATATTTAAATCTAAGAAATGATCTTCATGACCAGCGCCATGACTAGGCTCAAGAATAAGCTCTGATGGATATATATTTTTAGAAATACCAATGAAATCCTTACAATTTAAGACCAAAATATCATCTAAATATCTTTTATTATTGGACAAAGCATGTTTTAAATTAATTGGATTATTCTTATCCATCATATATTTTTATTCTAGTTGACTTAAAAACAAGTCAGCTATAAATAGGCTGGCATTCCCCCCCCATGGGAATTCCCACAATTTGCTTGTACAAATCACCCCCAAATCTTATATAAGTATTGTATAAAACAAATTCCAATAACTCAAAAATCATATCCAAGCTGTAACATCTCAAGTTAACTGTAGTATTAAAGCAATTTATCCATATAGCTTTTTTATTGTGCACTAGTATGATTAAAGATCAGGTAGTTAATGCTGCTCACATTAACACCTAGATAGCTAAGGCTATTAATTGTATTAAGGTACAGTAGGACATCAGCTATGTGAGTTACGAGATCTTGAAAGTTTGCCTCTGCGACTGTCATTGCTGTGTTGCATGTGCCTGTTGCAAGAATTGCCCCAGGAAGATATAAACTTAACGTATCAAAATGCACTAGAAATAAAAATGGTCCCAAAAGAGAACCTTGTGAGACTCAACAATCGACTTGGACTGGAACACCTGTAGTGTCATTAATAACTACCCACATTGATTTTCTATGCAAATATGACTGAATCATTGAAGACAGCTTTCCCGGATACCCAAATAATTAAGTCTATACAAAATCAATTCAAAATCAACCCTGTCAAAAGTCTTTTTACAATTGTTAAAAGTTGTTAACATAATGTTTACATTTTCAATTATGCTGTTAACCCATTGTAAATGTTCAATGTAGTACCAAAATATTAATTGAAACTTAAAATCAACTGAAACCACTGTCAACAAATGTGAAAGCAAAGATCTACAGAAATTACACTGAAAGATCTAGTCAAGCTTAAGACGAACAGCAGTTACCACAAACCAAACTAGGACAAACCATCCCTAAGCCTTCTAAATGCCAGACCGTTGTTTATGCTTTATTGGAAACAATTTTTGCCTCGATTAGTGCAATATTAAAAAAAAATTAACAAGAATAACAAAAAATAGAAAGAAAATCAACATGAAAAACTAAAATTACTGAAACTGACTGAAAAAAAAACATGCTGACTGTTTAATATATATTGATATCCATTCCTGGAAGTCTCAGAAATTTTGTATTTATTAACCTTAAAATATTTGAAATTTATTTTGTTTTCAGTAAAACACAAAGAACACTCTGGCCTTAGAGGGCTGAAAGAGCATCACTAATATTTCTATTTGTGGTCATCTCTGGTCCTTTTTGGTCTCAATTCAAGATTTACTGTAGTTCATCGCAACTTTCAAGGTTCGTTAATTCATTAGAAGTCATTACTATTTATTCTAAGCTTGAATGATAATTTGGCTTTGTTTCCACTCAACTTGGGTTCAATGGAGCTCATTACCTATCTTTGAATGACTTTTTTCTTGTGAATTTTTTACCAGGTTAAATTATGTACATTTTTATTATTATGGTTTTATTATTGGTTAAAGAATATTTATTGCTGTACCGTTTGTCTATATTTTAAATGTGTTTTTTTATTATCAGGGGTGTTTCCTACCAGATGGACAAAAGCCTGAGGTATCCCAGTGTATAAAAAAAGATAATAAGACTAATGTTAATAATTACAGAACTAATGCCATAATTTTTCTGTTGTAAAAGGTTTTAGAACAAATATTACGAAAAGAAGAATTTGAATTTATTTGGGTATATATTTTTTAAATCAGAAGACAGTTTGGAATTTGGTCCGGTCGTTTAATTTAAAAAGCATGGTTTAATTGAAAAAGCAATTATATCCCTTTCACTTAAAAATTAATGACTAATTGGATAACGTTAATCAAGAATTATGAATATTTTATGATTTAAAACAGCATCAATACTCTAAATCATTTTTTGTTTGTTTGATATAATGAATAATTGAGGAATCCTCGGAAAAGTACTGGATCGTATTTGCAAAACACTGAAGTTTAAGTTTTGGGTCATCTGTCTCAGCCTAATTCTCTGGATGATATTGGTTTGCCCCAGGGGTTTATTATGGACCATTACTATTTTTAATTTATATAAATGATCTTACTAATTGTTTATCCCATATGAATAGCCTAGCAGTTATGTTTGCGGATGATACAATAGTTTCTGTTGAAACTAAAATCCTTTCATTATTGGATTTTCATTATTTCATTGTTAGGAAATCTAAGCACGGAATTTATTAAGATTGGAAATGATGAGCTAGTTATTTCTGGGAGTAGAATAAGACGAGTTTGATAATTATTCTTGATGATTTTTATCTTTTAGTAGCCATTCTGATCATCTACATTTAAAACTATCCAAAATTTAAGTTGTTTACATTGAATAATTTATGCTTTTCCCTCTCGAATCAATAATTTTTTTATCATTCATTAAGTGAATCATACTTAAGATATTGACTATTATCTACTTAAATATTTCCTATTCATTTTAAACATCTCCAGATAAAACAAAATGAAGCTATTAGAATTCTTGGTACCTTCCTTAATTTCCCTAAATGGCTTGAAAGTCTTTCAGAAAGAGAAACTTTGTTCTTATTTCTTAATACACCAAGCCTTAGTCAACCTCAAGATTGGAAGTTCTGTCATTGGCATGATGATATTCAGTCTCCAGTGATTAATTTTACTATTCACATAGTGTTGCCACTCTCTCACACTGATTCGCTTATATTTCAGCTCGTTCAGGAACATATAGACCCCCTCGGTGAATTGTAAAAGAGCTATATTTTTAGTAAGATGTCAAATTCCTTTTACCGCAAATAGGCTTAAATCAAGAACAAATTAGGAATTCTGAATAGCCAATCTTTTTTAAAGAGAAGCTCATAGAATATATTATTCATCCTTGATAACAGGGACTTCTTATTCTATAACTATTTTGAAGCATAAAATCATGAATTTGCCACATTGGAGTAGCGTCCTTTGTCCTTTTCCTGTTCAAATTTGTATTTTTTTTAAGTTGTACTTGTTCTAATTTTTTTTAAGTTATATTTTTTACTTTAATTTTTGTATTATTATTTTTAATAACTATTCTAATACAGACAAATTTTCATGCATAGTAACTTTTGGTCTCCTCGCATTTTCATTAGTGAATAACAATTGGTGTCAGTATTTCAAACAGAATACTAATGAAAATACGTGACTTAAACTTGGTGAAACTGATTTGGAGGTCGAGCTAAGCCAAACTAGCGCAATGTCTAAAGTTTTGTAATTCACATCGTTTTAGTGTAAAATCAAAATAACTCAAATCAAATCAGTTTTCCATATCGAACCATCCGGCCTGTTATAAACTAGAATGTTTGGAACCACCTTTGGAACCTTCTGTATCAAGGGTTTTCTTTTTGTTTTAATTAATGAAATTAACGTCTAACTAATTCTAATTAAATTCTAATTAAGTCCACTGGATACCATCCAAACCGTTCTTCGACATATCTTCTCAAGGAAGAAGATTAGATTAATATTACTAACTGATGTGAAAACCTGGAAGATGATGCAATTGACAATGTAGCTGATGAATGAGAGGATGATAATAAAATTAATAATCCATAAATTGTGCGTTATGATACTTAGGAGATTAGTGGTAGGACACATAAAGGTCCTGTACCAGTAGATGGCATAAAGACGAATTTGTTTTCGACAGATTTAAAGCTTAGAATGTTTTGAAAAAACATACCAATTGTAAACGTTTAGGAACAGGTTGCCCTGAAAACATTTTATCAAACAAAATGTTTAGTATATTCTAGAAATGGTTGCAATTAACTTAAAACAAATTCATGGAAATTGGAAAAGGTGGCAGAGCTTAATATGAAATATGGTTCCGAAAATGGTCACCAAGAAAAACGAGTAAAAAATAATTTATTTACACAGACTTGATAATACAAAAATGGTAATAACACAAATTAATGAAGTTCAGTCATGTTCTTGAACATATTGAACTGCATAAAGTATCTCAAATTCATGTAGATGTTTTGTTTTCATGCACTGTACATACCTGCTAATACAGAAAAAAAGACTTCGACAATCTATAGTACTTTGGAAACCCAAACTACAAAACCAGAACAGCTCTTGCATTATATAGGACTTCAAAATTAAAGCTCAAGTTTTATGCATCTTTAGTGATCGTATGCCAGATAAATGCTGTTGTTTTTTGGTCTTTTTAATTGCACACATAAACACTACTTCATTTTATTTCATAGAATATGAAGCTTTAAAAGTTCATTAAAAGCTCAAAACATAGTTGAGCTATTTTTTATTTGCCGAAGTTCCTTTTGTAATCTCAGAATTTGGTTGAACTAAAAGCTTCTTCTAGCTGAAAAGCTTTGGGTCTTTCCACTGAGCTTACTTCCACTCTCGGAGAAATGATTCAACTGAAAAAAAAAGCTTAGAATAATTACTGAGTATTATTGCCAAAATGGGAATGAACGCACAAAATTCAAACCTTTCAAAAGAAAATCACCGTTCCTTTTCATATCTTGTTATGGTTTAATCGCCGTTATAAACATATGATGAATATAGCCCTCTGATATTTTTATTTTATGTTGATATTTTTCTTCTGATATGCAGGTTGATTGAAGTGTATAATTGTACATGCAATTAGCCGCATATCTTCAATTCAGCTTACAGATGACAAATGTCAGCTACTAAGGTTTTACACACCCCTCCAACCGAAGAAAATAAATTTACTGGGTTACACATAAAATAAATTCCTGGCCTGTGTAAGCATAAATTTCTTTAGCTGCTAACACAGGCTTTTCTTGTGGGCCACTTCTAATTCTTTTTAGAAATTGGAAATTCAAAACATGCAAAAAAGAACGTAAAATAAACTCAATGACTTACTTGGAAATACTTGTAAGAGCTTGGTGTCGTGGCCGTTATATACGCCCCCGTCCAAAAAATGAAACATGAAATTGGGTGTTTTTTATCTCGTCATATGAACAACATTTTTTTTAGGAGTTTTTGTTCAGGTTCAAAAAGCACAAGGCATTAAAGAATTATTTACTTTTTCTTCTTTGAATACTGATGAAGACTAATGATAATTCTTAGCATTATTCTCACTGTTCCTTGGGTCTAATCAAGTTCAATTTATATTCTGTGCATACATTCCTGATTTCTCGACTTAAAATATTGACATGAAGACTATGAACTTCCTTTGCCGTCCTTAATAGCTCTTTCTTACCATCATGAGCTGTACGAATATGACACCATTTGACAATATTCAGCTCAGCACCATTCAACTCAAGCTCACTGCTCAACCTCACAGACTTCACAAAATTCACCTCTAAAACAATAGGACAAATCCAAACTCAACTCCCAGACAACCAAACTTTAAACCAAGTGTAGGTTAAGCTGTACGGTCTAGGGCTGTCTGAAAATCATAGAAAGCATTTAAAAACAGTTTAAAAGAAAGTACAAGAATATTTCATATAGTTTGCTGATTAGTGAATCTTTTTAGAGAATAAAAGATAAAAATTACCCTGTGAAAGTTGAGTTGACAGTTGGCTGCATCGGTACAACAGAAGATGGATTTGAGTCAGCTAGCAGTAAACTGTTCAAGAGGCTTTGACAATCAGTAATATCTGGAAAATTTTGAAGTTATTGGCATTACAGACCAAGGCAAATATGCAAGGGGGAGGGTTCTAGACCTGAATCTTAGACGTCTTGTTTTTTTATCACTTTAAACAATCTTAGGGGATATTACATTCCTTTTGCTTATTTGGAAATCTCCTCTAACATGCCTATGTGCCTGAACAAGTTTGTATTTCTTAGAAGGGGAATTGAAATAATAATAATTAAACTGATATTTAAAGAATGTACTAATAACAGTTCAGTTACAGGTTCGCAACAATTTTTTTGAGTCGAAGCTTAGTAAAGGGCAAAGAACATGGAAAACATTGGACATCCAGAACTCAAGCGAACAACGTAAAGACATCGAAGCGTGGGATCTCTTGTGCGGTAGGATCACTAATAAGAGCAATAAGAAATACTTTTGTCATGGAAAATTCTAAGGTTTACGATTTGAAGTAAAAAATACTATCAGTACTACTGATAAAGATCGCCATGATTGAATTGAAAAGGCATAAAGGAGTGTGATCATACCCTTATCTACGGTTGTTGATTTGACTACAGTTAAGTTAACCGTAGTTCTGTCTGTGCTTCCGACAAGGTTACGGACATTGAAAGTTTTGTATCTTTGCTATTAAGACAAAGGTTGAATTGTCATACAAAGGTTGAATTGTCAGAAAAATTTCCCAGGTAAACTTAATTTGAGTACTTTTCAAAAAACCTGGTTACTTTTTTCAGAAATACCAAAACCCTTAGTTGGAATTCCCAATATCCTTAAGTGAGTGCGTGTTGACTCTACTCAGTGACCAGAGGTACTAAAAATCAGTTAGAGTTTCAATGCAAAACGACCAGAGATGCTATAGCTGTGGAGGGTTAATTCGTTTGAAGTTGACTGTAGTTCAACTAAACTTAAGATCGAAATCCGGCCGAATTCAGGGGTTAGCAGATGCTAGATGGCGTTGACATTCGCTCTTTCAATGGTCGGGCTAATTTTGCTTCTCGTTAGTTTCAACACCTATGTTAAGAAGGACAAATTCTAGAAGAAAGGTGGTGCCAATTTACGAAAATATTGGAGTGGGGCGCAAAATATTTTCCTTAGAATCCAGGGGGATTTTTTCGTTTATTTACAATGTAAACACCAAATAAGGAAATTTTTAAATGAAAACACGAGAAAAGGGTATTCTTCAAATCTAGTGGGGGAATTTAAGGAATCAAAATAACTCCTTCCCTCCATACACATTTGGTGCCGCTGAAGAAGAGGGAATTAATGTTAAGCTTTTTCTTTTAAACAGTAGCAACGACACCCCTGGAACTCCATAGACTTTTGCTAGTTCCTAAGAATTTCTTAGTACAAGACAAAAAGTAAGAAAAAAGAAACTAATTCTCTTTAAATGACTATCATGCTACAATTTTAATATTATATTCTGTAATCAAATAAAGAAAGTAAGTCATAATACAGATAGTAAGTCATAAGTGTTGTCGCAACGTTAAAGATCGAAAAATTTCAAAATTGAAACATCTGAAATCGAGTGCATTTGAAATATTTAAATCTAAGCCACGTTCAAAATTGGTTTCGTCATCGCTATGAAAGGCAACTCAAAATTTTTGGAAGATAATGAAGTGCGAATGGACCTTAAAGACTGCTTAGAGACATAAAATTAATATACAATGTTATCCCAAGTGTATCTTCAACTCGAATAATTTCTTTTTTATTCCCGTTTCTGTATAATTATTATGGTACTGACATAAGAAAAAACATGCTGCCCAGTTCTCTATAAAGTATGGAAAAGATTGCGCCAATTATCAAATTAATGTCTCCTCTGTGTCTTGGAAGATAATAACAAGGTTGTTACGTACAGATGTAGCATGTCGCAAAGAAACAACTTCTCAGGAGAAGGATACAATTGATGCTTTGTAATTTTTACAAACCATATTTTTTAGATATTTTATATAATTTTTGTAATTGTAATTTGTAATTTTGTAATACTATGAAATAAACTATATACAAAACGTCCGAGATTTCTTATAGTTGTGTCTTAATAAGCGTTTAATCCTCTAGACTTAAAATAAAATATCGCTAAATAAGAAGATAATATGCATCAAAGCTCAGGAATAGTAATGTTTTATAATTTTTGCTTACTCATATGGTAGAAAAGGAAGGGCTGTTGCAAATATATGCTATTGTAGAGAAATGGTCAGCATAATAAGCTATTTGGTCAAATAATACACATTATGTTACTACAAACACTCGTACACACATTATGTTGTGAGAAAACACTACAATGTGCTCCTTTCATTGTTTCAGGACTGTCGTTAGATGCAACATTGCTCTAAGATACAATTCAGGGTGTTTCAATGATGAGAATTTTCAACCTTACCAAAGGCTTACCACCAAAATTATAAGTAACTGGTTAGGTGGGATCAAAAAAATTTACCCTCCCCCCATTTGATATTTTGGCATGCACATTTGTTTTCGGTGTCTGGTCATATACTGAGATTACACAGAAGCTTAGTGGTGTAGCTTAAAAAAACTTTAATCACTGGTAAAAGTGAAAAGCTAATGCAGTCTTATAGAAACCATTTTACAAATTTAGGATTAAAAAAAAACAAAAAAAAAACAAGATCTATGGAACATATCAACAGAGAAAACAACCAAACAATCTATTCCTTTAATAAAGTTTAAGAAATGCCTTTTAGGCCGTAATTTAAAGAAAATCTCGTTGAAGTTGTTTTTTGGCGATTGGGTTTTGAGGATTATGTCAATTTTTAATGTGCTCAAAATTAGCCAATCGAGAAATATTTTTATTATACGTTACATAAAACTAATTAAGACAAGTTTAAACGTCAAATGATAGCTATTTTTTGAAATAGTTTGTATATAATCTGGCTATAGTATTACAGGGCTATGTACACTTTAAAACTCGGCTTGGAGTCTACTG
This sequence comes from Artemia franciscana, assembly GCF_032884065.1. Classification (NCBI taxonomy): domain Eukaryota; kingdom Metazoa; phylum Arthropoda; class Branchiopoda; order Anostraca; family Artemiidae; genus Artemia; species Artemia franciscana. The sequence continues at coordinate 109,670 of NW_027062663.1, forward strand.
TACTACATAAAAAGAAAACTTAAATTATGAGTTAAAATGAAAAGAAGCAAACTAACCTACCACTGATGGCCCTTGTTAACTATAGTCAGGCCACCATTGATTTATGCAAGTTACAACTTGATTGTAGTCTACATAAGGAAAATTAAGGTTAGCACTAACGTTTACTGTTTATTTGCGAATGACGTAAATACATTCTGAGACCATACTGGCTATGCATGACGTATGAAAACAAAGAAAGGGAATAAAAAATAAAAAGAGAAAAAACAAATAGGTGAAAAAACGAGGATTTTATCAGCCAGTAGCTAAATATGAAAAACAAGCAAATACTTCGACAAGGACCTCCGCCAAGTCGTCCTCAGTGCTCAAAGACAACCTGTCCGCATATCTAATGAAAACCAAAATTGTAGACAGGCGAAATCTGTTGCAAGGCAAAGGATACTTATTCAATCTAATTGGTAACTTCTCTTTCATTGATTTAAACTTGGTTTTTTGTTGGTTGAGTCAGTGTCTGTCTTCCTCTCGTGTAGTTCACTTATAAAGGTTAGATTTTGCTGGTGTTTTTTTTTCTTTGTTTTCTTTTAGCACTGAAGACGACTTGGCGGAGGTCCTTGTCGAAATATTTGCTTGTTTTTCATATTTAGCTACTGGCTGATAAAATCCTCGTTTTTTCACCTATTTGTTTTTTCTCTTTTCATTTTTATTCCCTTTCTTTGTTTTCATACGTTTATGAATGACACAGGTATTCTAAATTTAAGAATTTTGGACATGGCTTGGAGTATTCAAGGCATGGCTCCTGACAAGTAAAGCTCAAATTCAACTATTATTTGGAGTACCAAAGTTTGTTTTTGTATTTTAGGTAACTTTCCAAGCTCAGGTCTTTTTCTTGGATAAATGATTATCATCTATTTCAATACGATGTTCCCCACGAAGTTTTACTAGTCAATACATTGCAAGCTGTGCAGCGACTTTGGAAGAGACTCTTTTTAAAAAATTTCGTTGGGATTAGGGAGTTCAAGAGGAGATTAATCACCAGAATTGTTAAATGCTTTGTTCTTTTGGAGGTCATCCAATTTCCAGCCATCTTGGTAAGTTTTATAAATTGTCTGCTAACTCTCAGAACTTTTAGGCTTCTGAAAAATTATAGAGATACGTTTTACGAAATAATTTAAAGCTCTTAATCATGTCAACGTCCATTTGGCAGAATCTTTCTGGCAATAACATCTTAATTTGGTACATGGCACCAAAAATGTCATAATTTGGCCTCGTTTTCTAGATTTGAAACGAGGCCATAAAAAGGTAGAGTTATAATCTCTACGGTTGAAAATTCTTACCTGGAAGCTCACCAATCCTATTCTAGTAAAATCTCCCACCCAGACCCTTCCCCCCAGTAAAAGAGAACTAAAATACACGTTCTGAGAACAAAAACTATTGCATGAAAAAAAATGCTTAGCATAAGATTTGCCTTGACAACATCAGCGTAAGGTGGCATATTGCACCAGGAATTGAGACTTTCCGTCGTACACCATTGAATTTACCATGGTCAAAACAGGGCTAGAACAAAATCAAAACAAAATAAAACAGGACTAGCTCAAAATCAAAGCAAGTTAAAAACAGGGCCAGCTCAAAATCAAAACAAAAGAAAAACAGGGCCAGCTCAAAGTCAAAACAAAATAAAAACAGGGCCAGCTTAAATTCAAAACAAAAATGAAAACAGAGCCAGCTCAAAATCAAAACAAAATAAAAATTAGGCCAGCTGAAAATCAAAACAAAAACAGGGCAAGCTCAAAATAAACCGTCGGAATCACCATAGTTAAAAAGCTTTAATTAGGTATTTAGTTTTCCAAATTATGCAAAAAAGCCACTAAAGGATATTTTAGCATAGGTTTACACCACTGCTTCTCCTTTTTCTTATTTTTTTTTTTCACCAGCTCTAGGAAGTTGCTGGAATATCATGGAGACATAATTAAAGAAAAAAATTTGTCATCTTCATTTTATGCAAGTTCTATAGATGTATGTTGCATAGGGCCGCAATGCAATAAAAAAGGATTGATTTAAGTTTCAATTTCTCTCTCTGCTTCTATCACAAAAAGATTTTATTTGGCTGTTTTATAAATCAAATGATAGCATGTTCCATGAGAGATACTTCATGTACCTTAGAAAAGAAGGGAATTATTCCTTTTAGACTCCCATATAGAAATGCCTTTTATTATTATGTAGTTTCCTATTTATTAAATCAATGATCTAATCTTTAAGGGACACTCCATAAATCTTAGTAAAAAAGAACAAGTACCTTCAGATTCCCATATACTAATAACTTTTCCAATTGATCCTGGTCTAGTTATAGCCCTTGGTAAAGTAGACCTCAAAACAGCCCCGAAACCGTAATGATTTTTTGACAATAATGCGATTGGATTACCAATCGAATTTCCAGATGACTTCGACGTTGCATTAGAACTATTGTTCGTTGTAGCAATTGAATACATACTACCAGACTCCGAAAAAGCGTTATGTTGTACCAAAATAATTGATGATTTATTCTCTGTTCGATATACATTTTTTTCTAAAAATAGAATATTTGTGTGAGTTAAAAAAAATAGTTTCAAAACTATACTGTTGTAAAAAATTTCTCCTGCTAACTCCATTTCGTGTATAAACTAAATCCTAGAATGATTATTATTTTTTTCTTATTGTTTAATTAAAGAGTGACGCTTATTGGTACTCAATTTGTGGATTCTTTCACTTGTATCTAGTGTGTTAGTTTCCATAAGATGGCGATGCAGCTTTAACAAAGAAAATTCTAAGATAAGACATCAGCGGTTAATTAAGATAATACACCATACAAAATCTTATAAATAAAAAACCAGGTTGTGAATTACTTTTTAGATTGATATTTCCATGAAGTGATAGAAATTTTGGTTGAGTCTTGGTCAATATAAATTTTCTCTAATATTATTACTAAAAACATAAAAATAATTATTACTAAATTATTAATAAATTATTAGTAAAAAACGTTTACTAAAAACATCTTTATTATATTTTCGTTTTAAAAACCACTACTTGGTGGTATTAAGAAAATGTTATGTCTAATAATAACTCTTCATGAATTAAATCATAATTTTAAGAAAAATATAACACTCGTAATTTGTAACTACAGATGCTGCACCGTCACTCTCTTTCTTTTATTCTGTTCTTTGCTATACAGTTGCCATATGTGAATATCTGACAAGAATGTTTATATATCATACTAGCTGTTGGGGTGGCGCTTCGCGCCACCCCAACACCTAGTTGGTGGGGGCGCTTCGCCCCCCCCCCCCCAAGCCCCCCCCGCGCGTGTAATATGTGATACAATTTGCATTCTAACTAAAACGAAATTTATTTCAAAAAAGAAAAAGTTCGATAAGATTAGTAATAAGGATAACAGATTAAATTTACCTATTAATTTTACTTGTAAGCAGATTGAAGATATTAATTTACCAGAAATTTTAAATCAGAGGCATGTGAAACAGGCCCTTCCTAGTAATTTAAATTATAATGATAGTCTAGTTTTAACTTATAAATTTTCAAAAACTATTGGGCAAATTATTTTTAATTATAATTAAATACTAAAAAAAGTAGATAGCGATATAAATTGGAAACCGGTTTGTAATTGTAAGCAACTTGGCCCATTTGTAAATCCTACTTACAAACATGTTATAACAGGGGACTTGTCAATAATAAAGCAAGATGATCTTCAAATTATAATGAATAAAGGGGCTAATTTCCGTCTTTCTCATCATCTGAAACCATCGAGTGTTCTTGATGGCTTGGAAAATGATTTTGATTTATTTATTGATAAGTGGTGTAAGAAAGAGAATAAAAATAAAGAGAGTTTTCAAAGTTGGAAGAATTTAATTATTAGTAGAGTAAGAAATAAAATATATTCCAACTTAAAAAATAGTAACACTAAATCATTATTTTATAATGCGAAGATTAAACAAGCAATTGCTAATCTAAAGAATGAATTTGTAATTGTGCCAGTGGATAAAGCTAATAATAATTTTGCCATAATTTGTCAGAAGCTGTATTGTGATATCTTAAAAAGGGAGTTATGCACAACTAATGTTTATGAAAAGGTAAATATAGAGGATGAGAATTTAATTGAAAAGACTGAAGAAATACTTTTTAAAAATTTTAATATTAAAATAAATGACAATGATAAAAAGTTCCCTTTCCTCTATTGGACTGTAAAAATACATAAGAATCCCCCTAAACCACGGTTTATGGCTGGAGCAGCTAAATGTCCAACCCGCATTACTGCTACTGACCTCTCTTTAGTTTTAAAGGAAATTGTAAATAAACTTAAAACCTATTGTTCTGGTATTAGAAAATTTTCGAATTTTAATCCATATTGGAGTGTTAATAATTCACTGCAGGTGATAGATTCTTTAACAATGGTTTCAGCTAAAAGAATTGAGTCTTTCGATTTTGCGACAATGTATACTAATTTATCACTTAATTTAGTGTTTGATAATTTAAAAACTGTTATAAAGAAATCTTTCCTCTTATCTAGTAAAAGGTTCTTAAAAATAGACAGTTATAATAAAAAAGCCATATGGACAAACTGCTTTAATACTACAGTTAACTTGAGATGTTACAGCTTGGATATGATTTTTGAGTTATTGGAATTTGTTTTATACAATACTTATATAAGATTTGGGGGTGATTTGTACAAGCAAATTATAGGAATTCCCATGGGGGGGAATGCCAGCCCATTTATAGCTGATTTGTTTTTAAGTCAACTAGAATATAAATATATGATGGATAAGAATAATCCAATTAATTTAAAACATGCTTTGTCAAATAATAAAAGATATTTAGATGATATTTTGGTCTTAAATTGTAAAGATTTCATTGATATTTCTAAAAATATATATCCATCAGAGCTTATTCTTGAGCCTAGTCATGGCGCTGGTCATGAAGATCATTTCTTAGATTTAAATATTAATATTTGTGATAATAATAAATTAAGTTTTAAAATGTATAATAAAACGGATGATTTTGATTTTGAAGTGATTAGTTTCCCATTCCCTGAAAGTAATATACACTCAAATATCACGTATTCAGCGTTTTTCTCACAGTTACTTCGTTATGCAAGGATTTGTAGTAATTATATTGATTTTAAAAATAGATGTAAAATCTTAAGCCAAAAATTGATATCAAGAGGTTTTTCTGCAAATAAATTAACTTGGCAATTTAAAAAATTTAGTTTTCATTATAACGAACTTTTTAATAAATATCAAAAGAATTATCTAGAAATACTTAAAGAAATTTTTAACTAATTTCGGAGGTTCGAGAAATGTTGTCACAGCTCCATTTATTTTGAATTGTGTTTCTAATTGAGCGGATTTTTTTGTAAAAATTAGCCACATGGTAAAGATGAATTCTATAATTGTTTAGTTCATTCAGGTTTTTTGCAATGTGTTAATATTTGTGATTTGGTAAAATTTATAATATTTAGTTTACCTATTGTTGCTAAAGGGAGGGATATATTAACAGGATAAGCTTGTTTTGGTTTTACTTGGTTGTTTTACATTTGCTGTTTTTTTTTCATAGGCATGTATTTTCGGGGTGATACCTGACGCGGGGATGCCATGGATATTCTGTGGTAGCCACAACACTGTGCTGGGTAGAGAATTTAGAGTGGCGAAACCCTATATAGGCCAGTGTATTCTCCTGATGAGCCCTTATGTTGGGTGTTGCCTCTGAATTATTTGTCTATACTATTTTTTCTATTGTTCGGTAAATGAAGACTTATACTTATTGACGACATGACTGCCTGTCCATGGATTATTCTTTATGGTTGATTGTGTGTGGCTATGCTGTTTGACCTATGTGATTGTATGGATGAGTAGGGTTAAGGCCTCATTCAAGTGCTGGTCTATATTAATCACTAATTTAGGAAAACAGTCTTCCTTTTCTCCTTCTGTCTCTTTTTTTTTTTTTTTTTTTTTTTTTTTTTTTTTTTTTTTTTTTGTGTTTGTGCTGTAGCATTGGTGATTTCTCTTTTCATGATATATACATATATATATATATATATATATATATATATATATATATATATATATATATATATATATATACATATATATATATATATATATATATATATATATATATATATATATATATATATATATATATATATATATATATATATATGTTTTTAACTACGTAAAACTTGCGAATATACAACATTCTTTGCTGTCCCATAGTCTGTGCATAGAAATAGATTGTCAGGTTTACCGACTCTTGAACATACAACATATAATGGTCCATGGGAAAACAATCCGTATTCAGATCTATACCTCATGATTCTAATGATTGCCCTTGAGCTTTGTTGATGGTGATTGCTAATCGACCATTCCCGGTGTCGCCGTCGTCATTTATATATCCCCCTGCGCCCCCCGGCGTCCCCGTTGTAGTTGTGTCCTTGTGTCCCGGTCGTCATTTGTGTCCCGGTGTCCCAGTCTGTGATTTCTCTTTGAATGTCCCGGGCATCATTTATATTCCTTGTGTCCCGGTCGTCATTTGTGTCCCGGTCTGTATATACATTCGTTTTTGAATTGGTCTTTTTTTTAGTTTTTAGTTTTTTACCTTTTTTTAGTTTTTTAGTTATACCTCATGATTCTAATGATTGCCCTTGAGCTTTGTTGATGGTGATTGCTAATCGAACATTCCCTGTGTCTCCGTCGTTATTTATATATCCCCCTGTGCCCCCCGGCGTCTCCGTTGTAGTTGTGTCCCTGTGTCCCGGTCGTCATTTATATTCCCTGTGTTCCAGTCGTCATTTGTATCCCGGTGTCCCGGTCTGTATGTACATTCGTTTTTGAAATGGTATATGATGAAATAAATTTTTGTATTTTCCCCTTTTGTTCTTTTTAGTTTTTTTTGGTTTTTACTTTTTTTTAGTTTTTTTTTCTTTTTTCTTTTTAGTTTTTTCTTATTTACATTTTTTTGTTTTTCTCCTTTATTTTTCTTTTTTTTCCTTTTTTTCTTTTTTAGTTTTTTTTTTAGTTTTTTTAGCTTGTTTATTTTTTTTATTAGTTTTTATTTTTTTTTCTTTTTAGTTTTTTTGTAGTTTTTACCTTTTTTTTTAGTTTTTTTAGTTTTTTTTTACTTATGTCCTGGTCGTCATTTATACTCCCTGTGTCCCGGTGCTTTGTTGATGGTGATTGCTAATCACCATCAACATTCCTTGTGTCCCGGTCGCTTTCTCTTTGAGTGTCGCGGTCGTCATTTATATTCCCTATGTGCCGGTGTCCCGGTCGTCATTTGTGTCCCTATGTCCCACCTGTGATATATATATATATATATATATATATATATATATATATATATATATATATATATATATATATATATATATATATATATATATATATATGTTTTTAACTACGTAAAACTTGCGAATATACAACATTCTTTGCTGTCCCATAGTCTGTGCATAGAAATAGATTGTCAGGTTTACCGACTCTTGAACATGCAACATATAATGGTCCATGGGAAAACAATCCGTATTCAGATCTATACCTCATGATTCTAATGATTGCCCTTGAGCTTTGTTGATGGTGATTGCTAATCGACCATTCCCGGTGTCGCCGTCGTCATTTATATATCCCCCTGTGCCCCCCGGCGTCCCCGTTGTAGTTGTGTCCTTGTGTCCCGGTCGTCATTTGTGTCCCGGTGTCCCAGTCTGTGATTTCTCTTTGAGTGTCCCGGGCATCATTTATATTCCTTGTGTCCCGGTCGTCATTTGTGTCCCGGTCTGTATATACATTCGTTTTTGAATTGGTCTTTTTTTTAGTTTTTAATTTTTTACCTTTTTTTAGTTTTTTTAGTTATACCTCATGATTCTAATGATTGCCCTTGAGCTTTTTTGATGGTGATTGCTAATAGAACATTCCCTGTGTCTCCGTCGTCATTTATATATCCCCCTGTGCCCCCCGGCGTCTCCGTTGTAGTTGTGTCCCTGTGTCCCGGTCGTCATTTATATTCCCTGTGTCCCGGTCGTCATTTGTATCCCGGTGTCCCGGTCTGTATATACATTCGTTTTTGAAATGGTATATGATGAAATAAATTTTTGTATTTTCCCCTTTTGTTCTTTTTAGTATTTTTTTGGTTTTTACTTTTTTTTAGTTTTTTTTCTTTTTTCTTTTTAGTTTTTTCTTATTTATATTTTTTTTTGTTTTTCTCCTTTATTTTTCTTTTTTTTCCTTTTTTTCTTTTTTAGTTTTTTTTTTAGTTTTTTTAGCTTGTTTAGTTTTTTTATTAGTTTTTTTTTTCTTTTTAGTTTTTTTTAGTTTTTACCTTTTTTTTAGTTTTTTTAGTTTTTTTTTTACTTATGTCCTGGTCGTCATTTATACTCCCTGTGTCCCGGTGCTTTGTTGATGGTGATTGCTAATCACCATCAACATTCCTTGTGTCCCGGTCACTTTCTCTTTGAGTATCGCGGTCGTCATTTATATTCCCTATGTGCCGGTGTCCCGGTCGTCATTTGTGTCCCGATGTCCCGGTCTGCAATTTCGTCAGTCGGAAACATGACGTCAGTCGATACACAAACATGACGTCACTCGACAGCCACACACACACACAAAGACAACTTATTTTTATATATATAGAAGATAAAACATATTCGAAAATGTTCCTGCTTCTCTGATCTTATGAGAATCGAATACGAGTCTGTAAACTGCTAAAAAAATAAAAAAAAATTCGTAAGTAATATGTAAGCAAATCTAAAACAAATCTAGACAATAAACAAAATATCTAGGACAAAATATACAAATAAATTTAGCAATTTCTAAGAAATGACTGAACAAAAATCAATTACCAAGGGCGAGCTACACACACACACACACGCACACACGCAAATTAATAGATTAACAATAGACAACATCATAATTGACAATTTTCTTTTTTTTATAAAGATCGTAACATTAATTTCTGAAAAAGAAATCAGAAAAGGAAAATATATTTGCCTATTTAACTTTTAAGCCATGAAAAAAAAAACAAAAAAAAAGTCAGATCATCATATGTGGTTCGTAATCTGGAGCCTTCTGTTCGGAATAATCTGCCGGCTAGCATTTAATATCTAAGCATCTAATATCTTAGCATCTAAGTTCGAACTAATATTTTTTGAAGGGCGGGAGGTTTTTGATGTTTTTTTTCGCAGTTTTTTGGGGTGAGGTGGGGGCTGAAACCAGTAAATAGCATTTAATAGGACTAGTTTGTTGTATTTGTTTATGTGTATGTGTTGGTGTTTTTTATTTATAAGATAGGCAAAATGGATAATCTTGAGTTTGAATTTGCAGCGCGAGTCCTCAGGACTTTCATTTTAGTGCAATAATTTATTAATGGTATATTTTTTATTTATATTTATATTGTAGATAAAAATAAAACATACCTATTACTAAGGATATGTTTTATGTCAAAGTTCCATGATACATCTTAGGGACTTTTTTTCAAGGAGATTTTCTAAATCAAGAGAAATCAAAAGAAAATGCTATCCTAGCGATAGAGACGAAATATTTTAAATCTTTTAATAAAAAGTCAAATATATAAAAAAGCAGAGGATTTGCTAAAAGTAAAAATATATTGTCATTCAGGCTTAACGGTCCTGTTGGAATATATTTAATTTGCAAAACCAGAAAATAGATTCTAGGTCGCTTTTAGTAAAATTTCCAACGTTTCTTTTACCAATATGCCAATTACTCCTTAAAATATTTACCTAAGAGTTGTTTTTCTTATTGCATCAGTGATTATTTAAAAAACTCCTTCCTAAATTCCCAAAAATCTGTTTATTGACAGGAGAAGTATTTGAAGATCTTCAAACTATTTTTAAGGTTTTTCAACCTTAATAACAACCTTAAAAGGACTACAATAACAGCCCCTGCTAGGTACTATAAGCATTTTAGGGGCTATATATTTTTTTATCTGCCATTCTAGGCTGAAGATAACAACAGATAATTAATGATCATTAATGATAATTAAGTTCTGGAACACACACCCTTAGTCAATCCAATTTGTTTTTCTAACTGTCTCCAAGTATTTCTCTCTTGCTTGTCAAACTACAGGAGACAAGATAATCACTGACAATGCTGAGGTAACCAGAACATTTCAATTTTACCAAGAGAATTGGGAAGACTTTTTGTAGATAGTTGATTAAATTACAAAAAAATAAGGGACAAAATTTTCTCAGTGTCTCAACTGCTCTTAACTTTGGACATTTTTAGAAAGAAAGCGATAAAAGAAAAACTGTTTATTCATTTTTTATTATACATCTTACGAAGTCAACGTTGCTGCATTGATTGTGATTTATTCTTGCGTCAAACACCCCCCCCCCCTCCACAAAAAAATAAAATAAAAAATAAAAGATAAAGAGAAGGAGTCCATTAAAAAAAAAAAAAAAACTGTCTCGCATGCTTACCAATGGTCGGCGTTGCGCAGGTACCGATCTCTTGATTCACTGCCTTTGGCCGGGAGTAAAATGCATGGTTGGGGGCAAATCATCCGAAGCTTCCCGTATATTCCCCCCAGAATTTTCTAGGTACCCATTTGGAGCTGGGTCAACTCTGGCTGAGCTAATAGAGGCAAACTATTGACTCCCGTTCCAAAGCTAATAACCAGCAACACCAGGAATCGAATCCCCGTTCTCAGGATTTCAAGTCCAGTGCGCTAACCACTCAGCTAGGACGGATATGTCTGTATTTTAAAAGCTCAATCTTCAATATGCTTGGATGAAAAATATGAAGTTAAAATTTAAGCTTTAGACCTTATAATTGAAATTAGTATAAATGTATGGAACTGTATTTTCATCCAGTGAATAACAAAAACAAAGTAGATATTTCAGCAAAGACCTCCCTTAAACCACCAACAGTACTAAAAAAATATATAGAGTCTACTATAAAAACAACACAATCAAATATAATCTTTGAAATAAACAGTAAAAGAGAATCTACTTCATGGTATGAAAGCGAAGAAGTGACTGAAAAAATAAAAACAAATCAAACAAACGATTTCAAAATTAATTTGCGTATAAATTCCACCCATGGCTGCAGATGAAGCCCATCATTAGAATCGATTTGTATTAGCACGACTTATTGATCCTTTTTATAATGAGAATAAACGTTTACTGAATCTCTATTTATTAGATTGTGACAAGAAAGGGCTGAAAGAAAAATTTCCGCAGTATATCATGGTTGCAATTATCGCAAAACCAAAGTAGAAAGCAAAGGTTCTCACAATTTTCTATTTAAGAACATTAGTTCATTAGATAACCTTCAAAGACAGGTTTTAGTCCCTTTTGACATAATTCTCAGTCCCTGAGACAAAAGTCTAAGGAGCTATGGATGGGAATCAGGTTTAACTTGAAAGAGGGCTATTTTAATCATATACGGTGCCCGATTTCATATAAATTTTTATAGTTTTCTTAAACTTCAGAGGGCAAAAATTACATGCTATTCATAAATTGTTTCATTTACACAAACCTAGGGAAAACTTTGACTAAGCAGAGATTTTATAAGATTTTATTACCTTCCTTTGTAGAATTTCTGTAATTTAGTATTCAGAATCAAGTGCCCCTTCCACATTCCTCTTTCTCGAAAGAGACGAAAACTAGTCTTTGAAAATTATCTAAGGTGCTAATATTCTGAATTAGAAAATGGCGAGAATCTTCGCTTTCCAATTTGGTTCCGATTTTGCTTGTTGATAAATAGAAACTGTGGTCGCATCAAAAGCATATTAAACATATTAAAATTGAAATACATCTTCTCTAGAATATGGTAAGCTTTTATATGGGCTATATATTGTAAGACAATGTTTTAAAAACACCTTCCCAAGAATTGACGCATAAGAAAAAATTGCAAACTGAAAGAAAATACATTTTGATGTGATTGGCAGCCACAGAAATTTTCCAAGACGCAGTATGTGAAAAGTTTTTGAGTGAGACGAGTAAAGGTTGGGGAAAAGCTCTAATCATAAGAGCGTCAGTTTTAATTAGGACGTTGCAGTCTTTGGCAATTTTAAACAATTTTGTGTTTACGGTAGGTGGAGGGTAATCAATAATAGCAAGATACTAACTAGCAATATATTACTAAGTAGCATGATACTAATTATCAAGAACATAATCAGCGACAAGAAAGCGTTGCTGTATGTGCGATAGTACTTGAGCTTTATAAGAGGTTTGCAAAAAAGTGACCCATTTTTACTGGAATATGTAGATGGCGGCTGGAAAAATATTGGCTAGTGGTGCTGATGTGACCTCGGTGAGCGGTAAAGCATGATCCAATGCTTTGCTACCTTCGTTAGGACTCTCTGGGTCTAAAGTACAGGGAAATGGCTTACTATTTTCGATACTCACAAAATGTAAATGTACAAAAACAATTGATATATCGATTGCTAATTTTGGTGCTTTGGAAAATTAATAAAGTAATACTGATGATATACCATAATCTAATAAAAAACAATTATTCAATAAAAAAAAAAGTCTAGTCGAGTGAAAGTAAAGAGCGTATTATAATCTAAGCGAACTATTCCCTTCTCAAGCCCCCATTTTTTATACTGCCCCTTTTCAATCCTCGCTCTTTACGCTAAAGTTAGACTTTTTGTCACAAATGTGTAAGGAAGACTGCTGAAACCCAGGAGGTGTTGAGTTTGATTGAGAAATATTTTTCAAGAACTGTTAAGACTTTAGCTTAAAGAGCAAGGCTGAAGAAGGGGCAGCCCCCTTCATATACAGAAGAATTTTGTTCGTTTTAAGTTTTACTGTTGTTCCATGCCTTAAGTTCAAAAGCTTTTTGTGCTCCAATCCCGTCAAGATCACACATTGTTTGAGGGAGTTTTATTCCTGTTTCTAAAATAATGCTATTTTCTTATGTACCATTAGCAATAATGACCAACTTATAAAATAGAATACAACTTGCATATTTAAAATTCGCATGAATAATAGATTTTGGCGTTGCATATATTGTAATCAAAACTTCGTTGTTTAGACTTTTGGTTTCTATTGCGAAGGGTCTTTTTTGACTAATAGTTTGTTACTGCGAGCTTCTTGATACAAGACTCTATTGAGTGTGAGTTACTATTTCATCAGTCATCTCTCGCTTTTTACATTCAAGTGGGTTTGATATATCAAACTTGATTATAGGGTTATCGCATTCACGATGTTAAGGCAAGTTCTTCGAAGACTTTTCGTTTTTATGAGGATGTTCCCTACGGTCGTCGGCACGAGTGTCTGAAGGCCAATTTTTTTTAGGGAAACAAAAAGACATGTAAAAACGTATATAAAGAGAAAAGTAGGGAATATTTTCGTTTTAATCTCGGTAAAAACAAAGCACCTGCCCCCCTAATAAATTTACCGTTCACGCTCAGATGCTCCCCCTTCTCTTCACCTTATGTGCTAGTAAGCAAGTAAATGTAATTTATTGTGTTACACAAAAAAGATTGTCTCCTCTTTATAAATAATTCCTGAGAAGACATTGGCTAATTATGACAAAACGAAAGGACCGCAAAGAAGAGACAAATGAGAACAAAATCAGCAATTGAAAAAAAAACAACAAAAAGGACTATACAAATACTTTAGTTAGGGTCTCCAAACGTCTTTAGTGCAAATAAAAAAAAAATAGAAATACAAATCCAAAGTATAACATAAAAAACAAACCTTAAAACAAACACTGAAACTAAAATGGGAAAGATATTTTCAACCAATTATGAAAGAGTAACTCGTTTTTTTACTGGTTGTTTTTATCCTTTTTTTCTTTCTTCTTTACTATTCTTTCGTTTTGTCTTTGTTAAAAGGGATGATATCACCCGGAAGCGCCCATGTATAAGGCGTAATTATTTTGAAGGAATCAAAAGTTGATTCAAATAAACCTCTGATATTAAGGTGTGTAGTTTTAAAGGTATTTTAAGAATGTCTTACCACACTTTCAATCAATAGAATGATCGGTGAGGTTTTAACTGATATCTTGTACCTCATTTAAATGCCGTGTAGACTGCTAATAGCATACGAGCTGTTTTGTGTCATTGTGACTATTTGACTTTTTTTTGAAACTTGAGATCAGTGGACGAATTCTTTAGTTGAGTGACTCTTACCTTTATTTTTGCTGCTTTTCTTGTGAAGCATACAGCCAGGTAAGAAAAAGCAAATAGCTAGGGTTAATATGCTAAGTCCAATGGTAATTCCAAGTCCAACACCGATGATTAAAAGAAACCTAAAATTAATGGTCGAAGTAAAATACCACATTTGGTTTTGAGAGACTCGGAAGAGTTAAGTGCAAAAGACCAGATTTTGGTAACAAATGAATTGACAGTCTTTATGAGTTTCTGAAGAATCCAAAATAGTTATGAATATTTTTATTGTCGAGATTACGATTAAACTGCATAGTTAAATTAGATATGTATTTGAAAAGAGGAAATAGTGATTGATACTACGGTCAGTTCTTATTCTATATTCAACTAAACATGGGCAGTGGGATTAAAACAGTAAGTAGAAGATGTGGTATATCGTCGTATAATGTAGTGTTATCATCATTTTTTATGGTTTGTCTCATTGAAGCTAAGCTTGTCACACATCAAAAAGGCTTATATCTTGATTTTAAGTTCAGTTTTTTGAGCTTATATAAGCTACAAGTCATTGGTTAAAAGTTTGTATGTAAACGTGAGTTAAGTTAACCGTCCATTAAGTTGGTCTACGGAAAATTGATTTAGGTTACTAGAGGCATATTAAAAATGAGCTAACTTAGAAGCTCGAAATAGATTAGGATAGAAGAAGAGGATTTACTTATGTCTCGACCTCATCGCGGCTTAAAGCTATAATGGTTTTGTAGTAGTGGCTTTGTGTGACTCGCTTTCCGTTGGGACTCGTGGTCACATAGTTGAAAACACTTTATGTATTTATTTTGGTAATTTTTCAGTCTGGTTCTACTCGTTGAGTAAGTATCACTTTATTAAAAAGTCTTGAGTTTACAAAAACCCAACAATAATCACTGAGGGAAAAAAGAATAATTAACAAGAACAAATTAATTTAGAGCTTTAAGAATTTAAACTGTAGTAAGTAGATTTTACCATCATTGCGTAGAAGTTATTTTATACATGTTTAGCATACACATTTTCCACTTGCGTGGACCACATTACATAGGTAGATAGTGTTAGAAATACTTTTTTCTCCTTTAGGACGTTTTCAAAGCGTTACCTTATCCATTTTTGTCCAATCAGTTCTTTATTTTCTCTGGGAACCTTTCTTTTCCAAGTATTTTTCACGCTGTAATGAGTAGCAGTCACAAGTTTATTCAATATATTTTGAGCTCAAACCCATTGGCTCCAAAAGGCTATTGTCAGATTTTATCTTGGCTATTATTTCTTCCAGTCAAGAATGTAAATCTTTTGTTTGTGACGGATTTTCGATCAATCTAATGAATTCTAGTTTAGGTGTCTATAATAAGATACACCTTTCGAAGAGCGTGAAATGACTCAAGCACATCTTTTCCGTTCCGGCGTCTGGTCATTAGCTGAGTGAACTAGAAATTTCAAAGGAAGAATTAACTCTAAGCAGCAGGAACTGCGTGAATTGCAAAATAGTGCTTTCAATTTTGAAAAGTAAAAGAAAAAAACAAGAAAAACGGAGAGATAAACATAAAATGATTCGTATTCGAAACATAAATCGAAAAGTAAATGAAGAAAACAGGAAAAACGGAAAAATAAACATAAATCGATTCCCTTTTACCTTATATGTCTTGGAAATTGATTATTTTTATTTCTTTCAACGAAGACGTCTTTCGAAATTTTTAAAGCAAAAATATATTTTTGAAATACGGTAATATTTCGAATGACAGGATAACATTTGAATTGACAAAAGTGGTAAATAGGTCTAGCTTCCCTATTGTTTGTTGGAATCGTCTTTCGTAATAACAACAATATTTTAGTACCGTTACTTAATATATCTAAAAATTTACTTTCCTTATCGATTTCTTGCTATTATCTCAGTAATATGGATGACAGAAGAAATCATGCCAAAAGAAACTTCTCTAAGCAACAAGACTTGTGTTAATCATGTTTCTAGTCCTAGCTTATGTTTATTGTCCTAGAAGGGTGGAGAGAGAAATATATGATCTTTTTTGATTTTGCTACTTTAATCCGCAGTCTGCCCTTTTTCTTTAACCTTGAATAGGTTTTTACTTAAACGTCTTGAGTTAAAAAAAGATATATTTAAAAACTGGCTATGTCCCAACTAAAAATTAGTATCTGAAAACTGGCTATGTCCCTATTAGAAATTAGAAGTAACATCAATTGTCAAGGCTTCAAATTATTTACAGAAGTGCGTTAATTATGAAAGGAGAGTGGATTAATTGACCCCTATATTTTTTCGTTCTCATTAGGTTTTGAATTATTTTTGGTACTTATCGGTTATATAATAGACACTCGGAAAGTTAAGTTCGATTAATGCTAATGGAATGAAACAAAATATGATGAATAAATAATAGTTTAGAGACAAATTTGGGCTATATATTTGCATATTAGGGGGGTGGGGTGGGAGTAAAGCTTAGCATATCTCAAATGCGTAAACTAACCGTTGCTGTATTTAATTTATGCTATGCTTTACCCCTCCCCCCTAATATGCAAATATATTGCCCAAACATTTGATAAAGCTGATGAAATAAAACAAAATATGATGAAAATATAATACTTTATTAGGAAAACTGCAAAATTACAAACTAACCGGTTATTATCTCATTTGATCTTTGCCATCCAAATGATCAACAGTATAAAGAAGTTACTTTACCAGTTTCTTGTGTCTAAATTTTTAAGTGTCTATTATATAACCGATAAGTACCTTATTTTTCAGTAATAGTATTAGAAAACACATTTTTCATATTGTCATAAGAAAATCGATAAACAAACAAAAATACCACCCTAGATTTTTAAAAATATATTCTGCCCTACCCATATATTTTCGTGAATTGACGCCCCTGTTGGTACAGACCTATTTTGTATTTACTTTCTTACAAAAGTTTCTAATGCTTAGATAAAAATTAATTGTAGTTTTCACTATAGCGCATATTCTTTTCATAAATTAATTTAAAAAACAACTTTCCGAAAATATATACGAATATATACGAATAAATAAATCCTAAAACGAGTGAAGTTCAAGTTGAATTTGCAAATCAAGCTTAAACAAACAACATTACTTTGCTATTAAAATATAAATGGAACCCAAAACGATCAGAAATTAAACAAACAATCATAGCAAATAAACATACAATAGGTACTAATATAAATGAGTAAGAATGACAAGAATCTGAACAAGAATCTCTACAAACAAGAGTTTGAGTTTTGCCTCCTTCTCTCACTGAAAAAGTCTAAAACCTACTGCGTCATTGGCGCTTTACTGAAAACTATATGTGTTTTGAACAGTCTTGGATAGTACAAAAAAATTCACTCTTTTTAATTCATATTTTATTTCACTGTAATGTTATTTTCATTTTCAATGTTGCAATAACTGGGAAAGAAAATATTTGAAATATAATTCATTTCTAGCAAAGCACCAATGACGCAGTAGGCTTTAGGTTTTGACAGTTAGGAAAGAGGGCAGTATCCAAACTTTTGCTTGTTGTGAAGCTACATTTCACTTGAACAGTCCTGGAAGAGCTATTAAAACTAAACCGAATATTTGATATATAATGATATTAATTACTGAAAGCTCATCAGTTCAAAAGTTGATTTTACTGTAATTTTATGTTCATTTTAAAATGTTGTAATAAGTATAAAAAGTAGATATTTGCAATATAATTCATTTTTAGTAAAGCACTAATGACACATTAGAGAGGAGGTTATTTATCATCGACAACTATGTATTACCATCTCTTCCAAATGATGTGTCTCTGAAAAAAAATTGGAACCTTATGGCCTTGGGGTTGGTGGGCAAGGCTAGTTACCATCGGATCACTTTTGACTATTTCGATTTAAGACTGAACACTTTCTTTGGAACTAGAACTTTCAATCTCTAATCATTTGAACCCCCTCCAAAGTATATGCGGCCACCTTTTCCGTAAAAACCTTACATGTCCCCGGGGCATAAGTTACAACCCTCTCCCAAGGTCTTGGACGAGGGGGGTATGCGGACCCCGAAGTTTTTTCATCTGATATTTGGACTATTTCAAACAAAATCACTATCTCAAAACTTTGATCGGATATATTTGGGGAAAAGAGGGGGGGGGGGTGTTTGCACGCCGATCCCTTTTGGCTACTTCTTAAAAAGGTAAACAGAAATTTCAATTTTCAATAAAATGAGCCACCTCTGATGTTTATGCGACCACCCCTTAAATAAAATATTATATGCCCCCAGTGTATAACTTCCCCGGGCTTTGGGGGGATATGTTGGCCCCTGAGTTTTGTTATCTGCTCTTTAAAGTATTTTGAACTAAATGGCTATCACAAAATTCTGATCAAATGTGCTGGGGGAAAAAGAGGCTTTGAGTGGGAGGGGGTTAATTGCTCTCTGATTACTTTTGAATCCTAAAAAGGGCACTAGAAATTCCAATTTTCAATCGAATGAACCCCCTCGAAAGTTTTTTCTTCCATAAAAACCTTATATGCCCCCAAGGCATAATTTACCACACTTGTCCTCATGTTCTGGTGGGCTTTGTTATTCCTGGAGTCTCTGTCATATTATCTTTGGTCTATTTTGAACCAAATGGCTACATAAAAATTCGACCGGACGCATTTGTGGAAAAGAGAATTGGTGGGGGAACTAGTTGCCATCGGATCACTTCAAGTCTTAAAAAGGAAATTTGGATTTCCAATTTCTAATCATGTGAGTCCCCTCTGAGGTTTAGACGACCATTTCTTCCATAAAAACTTTCCATGCCACCAGGGCATAAGTTACAACTCTTCCCCGGGCTGTGGGGGTAGAGGCTACGTTGATCCCAAAGTTTTTGTTACCTGATCGTTGAACTATTTCAAACAAACTGAAATTCTCAAAATTTGGTCAGATACGTTTGGGGAAGAGAGGGTATGTGTATGTATGTGTGTGGGGTGGGGGGGAGGAGGGTATATGCCTTCCAATCCCTTTGACTCATAAAAAGGTAACCATAACCGTCAATTTCCAATCAAGTGAGCCACCTCCGAAGTTTATACGAATTCACCTTACATAAATGCCTTGTATGCCCCTGGGGCATAACTTAAAACACTTCACCTCGTGCTCTGGGTGTTTGTTTTGACCTCAGAGTTTTTATGCCTATTTTTTTTTAAACTATTTTTAACAAATTGGCTGCCTCAAAATTTTTATTGGATGAGTTTGGGGAAAAAAGGACGTAGGGTACGGGCTAATTGCCCTTGATCTCTATTAAATCCGTAAAAGTAAACTAGAATTTTAGTTTCTAAGCAAATGAGCCTTATTTAAAGTTAATATGAGTATCCCTTCTATAAGAACCCTACTTGCCCCTAGGGCACAACTTACAACGTCTGCCCTGGGCCATAGGGGGTTTTGTCGACCCCGGAGTTTTATTACCTGATATTAGAACTATTGTAGACGATGGTTATCTCAAAATTTTCATCGAGTTTTTGGGGTAAAAGGGTGTGAGGAGGGTGGCTAGTTGCCCCCGATCTCTTTTGAACCTTAAATATTGAAGTAGAACTTTCAATTTCCAATCAGATGAGACCTCTTTAAAGTTTATACGAGCCTCCTTTTTATAAGAGCCATAAATGCTCCAAAGGCGTATTACAACTTCGTCCTACAGGCCCTGGGGGGGGGGGGTTGTATCGACCCTGGAGATTTTGTTTTATGATCTTTGAATTATTTTAACAAAATGGCTATCTCAGAACTATTATCGCTTGTATTTGGAAAAAGGGTGGCAGGTGGAGGGGGGGGGGGGTAATTGTCCTACGATCAATTGTGGTTCTTAAAAAGGGTATTAGAATTTCCGCTCAGGTACTAGAGTTTCAATCAAATGAGCTCCCTCCGAAGTTTGTATTTATTAGCCGTATGGCCTTTACTATAGGCAGAGCTATAGCGTTGCTTCTGACTGATTGACACAAGAACAACTACTGTTAACCCAATATTTTTTGGTGTCAGAAAATACGATGTAATTTTTTTTATTATTCTTAATCTTTTTTTTGTTGTGATTAAAAAAAAAATTAAATTAAGTTTAAGCTCTAGAAAAACGACGAAGTAGGTTAAAAGTAATTAAACTTCAATGTCTTTACCATTGACGTCTGCAGCATTCTTTAAGGCTCCCAACCGTTGGGTCTACCACTCCACTTCAAAAATAATCATTTTCCATGATTTCCATGGGGATGGTATACCAATAACTATGCAAAGAAGGCTAGTCATGAATTTGCTTCAATGGTCATTCTTTAGTCAGAGATGTGAAATGTAATTCAAATTTTTGCTGAAGTACTTTAATTTGAATGGTATTTTTTCCATGAGTGTTCTGAAGAAATATGCGCAAGACAAGACAGGGTCAGTATTTGTCAATTATTTGGAGCTTAAGAATTCATGCTGAAGGAAAACAAAAACGTTTCACTTCAAGAACAGAATAGACTTTGAAATAATCTCTGTTATTCGTAGATGGTACCTGTATTGACATCACTTTTAAAGAATACATTACCTTTTTTTAAAATAAAATTCCAACACAAAGATGGCTTTTCCATAAAAAGGAATTTGAATTTCCAAAGAAAGATTTTTTCTCCAAAACAAGTTAAATATAATGATAAACACCTGGGGCCATCTTTTAACTTGCAAAGAACTGAATAAGTTGAAGTTTGAGCTTTTCGCAGTATTTAATGGTGATGCATAATTTACTGATTGCACTTCAGGGCCTTAAAAGAGAAGGACCGCCCTGCCTGGGTAGTAATAGATAATAGGAAGAAATTTTTACAGGATGCATGAGTAAACTTGTAAAGCGTTTATTGTTTACTTTGATATGCGATGTAAAAAATCCTTCTTTTAGTAAAACAATAATCTTGTACTGTTTAGGATTATACAGTATATGTTCTATATTTTATATTGTTTTTCCCTAGCCAAGGTCCATGGGGCTTCCATAAAAAAATCCATTTTTCTCCATCTATAGACTGATTTGCTGTACGTGTAACTGAACCCTCATGTAATTGAACTTCAAACAACTGAACCCTTGTAACTAAACCTTATTGCATCTGAAAACTAAACCATTGTGTTACTCAACCCTCATACAACTGAGCCCTTGTGCAACTGAACCATCGTGCGACGTAACCTTTGTGTAACTAAACCCTCGTGCAAGTGAACCCTATTTAACTGAACCCTCGTGCAACTGAACCCAGATGAAACTGAACCCCTTCAATTCAACCGCATTCAGCTTAACCCTCCTCAAACCAAAAATATAACTAGAAAATGTAATTCAGCCAGTTTTGTCGGAGGTGACGAAAGCTCACTCGAATTAAAAGATCTTTATTTATTGATTAATTATTTTGTGTTTTTTTTTTTATTCTATGCAGTTTCGATTTAAAACTATGCTTCTCTTCAAAAACAATAATTTATCATTCTGCCCTATATAATAGAAAATTTGCAAAAATTTTAATGCCCAGGGCCTGAATACACTTGGAGGTCGTGAACACAGTAATAGTTGTACCGAATTGTACAGTTGTAATAGTTGTACAGAGAAAACCAACACTAGTTCAGGAATGATAGCTATTATTTAAATTTATCTTAACAGTAAAAGTTTATTGCGGAAGACACTTTATGGGAATTTTGAGCTGGAAACACTGATATGTTTCTCTTTTTCTATTTTATTTATCCAGTACTAATAGGGCACTAAAAATAGTAAAGAGCTGTTTATGGTCATTTAAGAGCTAACATTCTCATTTACATGCTTTTTATAGTATCCCATGACAACGCTATCATAAAATGTCTTATGACACCAAAAGGCGATTTTAGTGTCATTTCTTGAGTGTAAAGGCTTGAAATCACAAAATGTCAACCACTAAAATCTCCATGATCAAAAACCTTAAAACTAGTGAATAGATTCCCCCTTTTGAATACTCCTTTTCCTTGTCACCTTTGCAAGAAGGAAAAAAAGTTTAGAGATAACTACACTACCGAGCGAAAAAAATTTATTCAAATTCAGGGCTAATTCCTTAATGATAGAGGCTATTTATTTTTATCTCGACACTATTTATTTTATCTCTTGCACGAGGGTTCAGTTGCAAGAGAGTTCAGTTGCAACGGTTCAATTGCAAGAGGTTTCAAATGCATAGGGTTCAGTTACGGGAAAATTTAGATGCATGGGGTGGGGTCAGATACACGAAGTTTAGTTACAGAGGTTCAGTTGATTGGGATTTAGTTGCTTGGGGTTCAGTTACACGAGGATTCAGTTGCAATGGAATGACTGATGTATATCCATCCATTGACTATTCTTTTTTATAATGATCTCTAACCACTACGCACGGACCAAACCATTGTCAAACTTGTTGATTAAAACATAATTCACTGGAATTGCAACGCCAATAATACATACCTTGGGTGAGTCTGGTGAGTTGGGCAATGCTCAACTTTCAAGAGTAACCTTCACAATAGACTAGTTTGGAGTAAAGAATATAGGTAGATTTTTGGAAGTCGGGAAGATGAAATGCTCAAAAATTCGGTCACCTATGTTTATGCTGAATCCGATAAAGGATATAAATACAAATGATGAGTAGAAAAACTTTTGCAGGATCAGAGTTGGTACATGCTTTCTTGACCATTTTTTCTGTATTCAAATTATCCACTATTATAGTGGGAGTGAGACATTAAAATCAAGAAAGAACACATACAATTCAGAAATTTCGGTTTTCTTATCAATGGGGTGTAAAAATATGGTGGCCCCGATATTAAAATATAAATTTTCAATGTGATATAATCTGATAGCTCAGCACGAAAATCAAATCAGAGGGTATTAATTCCAAAAAAGGGAGTTTTTCTTTCTAAAATAAGGAGCATAAAATAGAAAAAAATTGCATTATCAATAATTGTGTTTCAAATCTATATTTTGGCCTATGTTATTTTGCTGATTATTATATGACTAAAAACACACCATTTTTATTATTTCATTTTTGCAAATAAACCAAATATGTTTCAGAAAAATATTAATTAAACATGATCTTCTTTTGTCTTATTTCTCACGTTTTTAAATAATAATTTCAGGAAAATGATACTGCCGGTTTCAAAATTTGTTTTATCTGCTCTCCTTATTTTTAATTCTTAATTTAAGGATTATTTTTCAAGTCGGAATAATTTTCTTTTTCTAATACGAATTACTGGAAAAAAAGCACATCCAATTTGCCAATTATTCCAATTTAGGTAGATTTTATGGACTTAAAGTACGACTGGGAGCAAGGGAGACATTTGTGTTTCTTACCTTAGAACGGCATACTGGCAGGCTCTACTCAATTAGTATAAAAGATCTAAGACCAAATTGGCTACGAATTGTGCAATAAAATGACTAAAAACTTCGATGTTTCCAACAAAAAAAAAAAAAAAAAAACTGTTTATAACAATGGCGTTTATGGCCCGATTTCTACATAGTCACCTTTATTACCATAAGGAAAAGGAAAATAAAAGGATAATATAAGTAAATATTTCAGCAACCGCAAAAAAAGAAAATTAAAATCAAAAGAGTCGTTTGCGCTATAGATTTGAAAACCAGAAGGTATAATATTATAGCTAATTAGAAAGGTTGGAAAAGAAATAAGTATAAAGAAACTAATGGGTAAAAATAGCTTTGATTTCTAAGAGAATTACATTAATCTTAATTGTAAATATTATACAGTTGAATTCTATTAGTTTCAAATTAAAACTTAACTCGTAATTCGTTTCTATGTCATTCGTTTTATATTTTTCCATTTAAAATATATTTTTTTGCTAAGTGAGATTAAGCTCTGAGACTTGATCGGTTAAACTTGAAATTTGGCTATGAATTGATTCCCTGTAATCATTGTCCTAGATCTTCTCGTATTTGTAATTAATCTTTCATGCACTTCCATAGTCTTTCTTCCATAGACAAATACTTCAGAAATTTTCACTAGCATAGAAAGTGCTGAGTACTTGCATTTGCTCATCTGCTTCATCGGTTTTCCTCTCTAAGCCAAGCTCTTTACCACTGCAGCAGTACTTGAAAGTTTGGGTACCGCAACAGTAGGATGCTTCAGCAACATCAACTTGTGGACAGTAGAAGCCTGTGTTCCATTTTCCAAACGTGTCAACATAGCCACTGCAAAACTCTGTACCTAAAACTGAATAGACATCAAATTGGTTAATTTTCATGAGACCAATAACAATAATGATAATAATACTAATAACTATAATAATGGTAATAACAATAGTAATAATAACAATAATACCAATAATAAGAATTGTAGTGACTGTATTCGAAAACTAAGTCGTAAACAAAAGTGTTACAACACAATACTAACATTAAAGAAAATGAGAATGGAAATGAATTGATAAGAAATGCATATTAAACTATACAGAAAATTAGGGGATGTAATATAATTAGGTAATTTGATAAGTTGAAAAATAAAATTATCAGTCGTGAGTATATGCATTGATGACTCGGAATTAGTTAATTTTAATGAGACCAATAAAAATAATGATAATAATTCTAATAACAATAGTAAAGGTAATAACAAAAAGAATAATAACAATAATATCAATAATAATGATTGTAGTGACTGTATTCGTAAACTTTTTAGTCGTATACAAAACTATTACAATACTAATATTAAAGAAAATGAGAATGGATATGAATTGATAAGAAATACATATCAAAATATAGAGAAAAATAGGAGATAGAAAATAATTAGTTTAATAAGTTGAATAATAGAATTATCAGACGTGACTATATGCATCGATGACGTTGAAGTTAATAAACACCACGGTTTACATTAATAAAAATTGCCTAGGACACAATATTATTTGAAGGAACACAGTAGGCTATTATCTGATTATTCACAAAGTATATAAGTTAGTTATTGAGTTCTGGGAAATTTTCCTCTGTCAGAGAAATCAGGGATACTTTTTAGCAGACATTAAAGGTTATTGTTATGACTCTTAGGTTTTTTCTTAGAAATTTTACTTCAGTTTTTTTTACGTTAGAAGTTTTTTACTCTTAGGGTGCAGGGGTTAGGTAGAGATAGTGCATTAACGAATATTTATTTCCTGTTTTCCTCTGTATGCATTATTGACTATGTTTTCCTATCAAAACAGTTTTGCAAGTAATGATCACATCAGCATCGATCACATGGAATACCATGATATCTACATTAATTTAATTTATTATACTATTTCTACTAACATCTCACCGTAGCACCAAGCCGCCTGAGGCCAACACAGCTACGCATGCTCCTTCTCCATCACAACCTATTTAAAGCCTCCCTCTTTACTCCCTCCCAGGAAGTTCCCATTCCTCTTAAATATTCCTTTGTGACATCCTCTCACCCCAACACTGGACGACCTGCTTTCCGTTTGGTTTCTAGCGGTATGCCAAAAATGGCAATCCTCGGCTATCTGTCATCCTTCATCCGCAGAACGTGCCAAGCCATCTCAATCTTTCTCCCAGTATAGCCCTAGAAAATGGGATAGAACTGCATTTTTTTGTACAGCCTACTGTTTCAAATAAGTTCTGTCAGCCGGGTACCCGGAACAGTCCGTAAGCAATTTCCTTGGAAAACGTCTAGCAAATCTCCATTTACTTTTCGGAGTGCTCATTTTTCAGAGCCATATTTGACCACTGTCGCTTCCAATATTGCAGCTTCCAATATTCTATTGAAATATTGTAGCTTCCAATATTGGATCACTTGCATCACTGTAGCTTCCAATATTCTAATCTTGGTTTGCAGACTTGTCTTCCTATTCTTCCAAATTGTTTTCAACTGTGAAAAAAAAACTCTGAGCATTGGCTATTCTACTTTTAACATCTTCACTGCTCCTACCGTTCTTACTAATAACACCACCAACGTAAGTGAAGCTGTCCACCTAATAAATGTTTTTGTTACCCTGGGCTATTCTACTTTTAAAATCTACATTACTGCCATCGTCCTTACTAATAACACTACCAACGTAAGTGAATCTGTCCACCTGATCAATCTTTTTGTTACCTCTGGCTAATCTACTTTTAACATATTTACTGCTTCCACCGTCTTTAATAATAATACTACCAAGGTAAGTGTACCTGTCCACCTGATCAATCTTTTCGTTACCCAACGCAACATTTTCATCTTCCCTATTGGTTTTTCTCAACACCAAAATCAGCATTCAAAATACTCGATTTTAGAGGGCATAATATTTCTTGGGCAATAAAGTGAGCAAGATGTTGCCTTGACTTTACGTCCATAGAGGCCCGACCTGGATACCGAAGCACCGAGTTTAGTTTTACCCGTACGTATGGTGCAAGTGCATCCATTTCATAAATAGGGAATTTACAAGACGATTAAAGGTCTTTTAAACAACTCTTAAAATGACTGTTTTTGTACGCATTTTGTATTTAGTCTTCGTAAGATTTGAGGCTGCAGACTTGGATGCCCATATTTAAGAACATGTTGCTGACAAAAAGTAATGAAGACATTGTCTTTTCTTGCCAACAATGCAGAATCCTCATTTCGTGTCTAGCAATGATTTAAGTGTTTGCAATCATAAAATAGTCTAATATCTTCATTTTTTCAACATACGTAGCTATTATCCTCGAAAACTAAAGCTTTTGAAATAGGAAAAGAGCCTTTAATCACATTCTTTACCATGTGCAATCATAAAATTGTCTAATATCTTCATTTTTTCAACATACGTAGCTATTACCCTCGAAAACTAAAACTTTTGAAATAGGAAAAGAGCCTTTAATCACATTCTTTACCATGTCCAATCATAAAATTGTCTAATATCTTCATTTTTTTAACAGACAAAGCTCTTACCCCCGAAAACTAAAACTTTTGAAATAGGAAAAGAGCCTTTAATCACATTCTTTACCATTTTCAATCATAAAATAGTCTAATATCTTCATTTTTCAACATACTTAGCTATTACCCTCGAAAACTAAAACTTTTGAAATAGGAAAAGAGCCTTTAATAACATTCTTTACCATTTGCAATCACAAAATAGTCTAATATCTTCATTTTTTCAACATACATAGCTATTACCCTCGAAAACTAAAACTCTTGACATAGGAAAAGAGCCTTTAATCACATTCTTTACCATTTGCAATCATAAAATAGTCTAATATCTTCATTTTTTCAACATACGTAGCTATTACCCTCGAAAACTAAAACTTTTGACATAGGAAAAGAGTCTTTAATCACATTCTTTACCATGTGCAATCATAAAATAGTCTAATATCTTCATTTTTTCCACAGACAAAGCTATTACCCTCGAAAACTAAAACTTTTGAAATAGGAAAAGAGCCTTTAATCACATTCTTTACCATTTGCAATCATAAAATAGTCTAATATCTTCATTTTTTCAACATACGTAGCTATTACCCTCGAAAACTAAAACTTTTGACATAGGAAAAGAGCCTTTAATCACATTCTTTACCATTTGCAATCATAAAATAGTATAATATCTTTATTTTTTCAACATACGTAGCTATTACCCTCGAAAACTAAAATTTTTGAAACAGGAAAAGAGCCTTTAATCACATTCTTTACCATTTGCAATCATAAAATAGTCTAATATCTTCATTTTTTCAACATACGTAGCTATTACCCTCGAAAACTAAAACTTTTGACATAGGAAAAGAGCCTTTAATCACATTCTTTACCATTTGCAATCATAAAATAGTCTAATATCTTCATTTTTTCAACATACGTAGCTATTACCCTCGAAAACTAAAACTTTTGAAATAGGAAAAGAGCCTTTAATCACATTTTTTACCATGTGCAAGCATAAAATAGTCTAATATCTTCATTTTTTCAACATGCGTAGCTATTACCCTCGAAAACTAAAACTTTTGACATAGGAAAAGAGTCTTTAATCACATTCTTTACCATGTGCAATCTTAAAATAGTCTAATATCTTCATTTTTTCCACAGACAAAGCTATTACCCTCGAAAACTGAATCTTTTGAAATAGGAAAAGAGCCTTTAATCACATTCTTTACCATTTGCAATCATAAAATAGTCTAATATCTTCATTTTTTCAACATACGTAGCTATTACCCTCGAAAACTAAAACTTTTGACATAGGAAAAGAGTCTTTAATCACATTCTTTACCATGTGCAATCATAAAATAGTCTAATATCTTCATTTTTTCCACAGACAAAGCTATTACCCTCGAAAACTAAAACTTTTGAAATAGGAAAAGAGCCTTTAATCACATTCTTTACCATTTGCAATCATAAAATAGTCTAATATCTTCATTTTTTCAACATACGTAGCTATTACCCTCGAAAACTAAAACTTTTGACATAGGAAAAGAGCCTTTAATCACATTCTTTACCATTTGCAATCATAAAATAGTATAATATCTTTATTTTTTCAACATACGTAGCTATTACCCTCGAAAACTAAAATTTTTGAAACAGGAAAAGAGCCTTTAATCACATTCTTTACCATTTGCAATCATAAAATAGTCTAATATCTTCATTTTTTCAACATACGTAGCTATTACCCTCGAAAACTAAAACTTTTGACATAGGAAAAGAGCCTTTAATCACATTCTTTACCATTTGCAATCATAAAATAGTCTAATATCTTCATTTTTTCAACATACGTAGCTATTACCCTCGAAAACTAAAACTTTTGAAATAGGAAAAGAGCCTTTAATCACATTTTTTACCATGTGCAAGCATAAAATAGTCTAATATCTTCATTTTTTCAACATGCGTAGCTATTACCCTCGAAAACTAAAACTTTTGACATAGGAAAAGAGTCTTTAATCACATTCTTTACCATGTGCAATCATAAAATAGTCTAATATCTTCATTTTTTCCACAGACAAAGCTATTACCCTCGAAAACTGAATCTTTTGAAATAGGAAAAGAGCCTTTAATCACATTCTTTACCATTTGCAATCATAAAATAGTCTAATATCTTCATTTTTTCCACATACGTAGCTATTACCCTCGAAAACTAAAACTTTTGACATAGGAAAAGAGCCTTTAATCACATTCTTTACCATTTGCAATCATAAAATAGTCTAATATCTTCATTTTTTCAACATACGTAGCTATTACCCTCGAAAACTAAAACTTTTGAAATAGGAAAAGAGCCTTTTATCACATTTTTTACCATGTTCAATCATATAATTGTCTAATATCTTCATTTTTTCTACATACGTAGCTATTACCCTCGAAAACTAAAACTTTTGAAATAGGAAAAGAGCCTTTAATCACATTCTTTACCATTTGCAATCATAAAATAGTCTAATATCTTCATTTTTTCAACATACGTAGCTATTACCCTCGAAAACTAAAACTTTTGAAATAGGAAAAGAGCCTTTAATCACATTTTTTACCATGTGCAATCATATAATTGTCTAATATCTTCATTTTTTCTACATACGTAGCTATTACCCTCGAAAACTAATACTTTTGAAATAGGAAAAGAGCCTTTAATCACATTCTTTACCATTTGCAATCATAAAATTGTCTAATATCTTCTATAAAATTGTCTAAAAAATTCTTATAAACCTGTTACTACATTTGCTATGTAATTTTTTTTGACGGTTGAAATTGCTCATAAAAGAATCCTGGTCTGGCTTGTTTATTTCTGAGTTGATTTTTGTTTATCAAATAACTCTATTCAATTTCTGTGGGTGGAAAATTATAATCCCAAAATTTAAAAATTCTAATCGCACTGGGATCAGTAATTGCCGCTATTAAATTTTTTCCAATGGGACAATTTTCCTAAATTCCCTGGGAGGAAGGGGACATCTCTTAAATTAATAGGCACGACAGTAAAATCTCACAGTGCTTAAAATGTTATCCTTAAAACATATTTATTTATTAGATTGGCAATTACTTAGTTTTAGAATATCTGAGGACAAAAGAAGGGAGAAAAAAAAACACTTGGGCTTCGGTCTCAAAGTTAAGTTTTATTGACATCCCTTTTCTCAGTCTTGGCCACTGAAGCCCATTCAATCGAAGAGAAAAGTTTTCTTATTAGTCAATGAAGTGTTATATTTGCAAGACTAAAAAGTCTCCAAGGTTGTCCCATAGCCGCTTATTGAAATTAAACTCTCATTCTATCTCCCATTTGGTCTAAGCTCAATTCATTTAATTTCTCTCAAATGTACCCTTCGAAGCCAATTAGAATAGACTAAAAGCTCTATAGCCTTCAAATCAAAGCTTCAGTTCTAAAATCTTGTTCTTTTCAAATTCAAAAATGGGAATCTCAAAAGTCTCTATAATCTAACTTTATTAAAAATAAAACCTTGGGAAAATACATCTTAAGCCTGCTTGTGTAGTCAAGCAAACAAAAAAGGAATTAGTTTGGCATTAGAAACTTGCTTGTTCTCAGAGCCAGCCTCCACATTAAAAAGCCCTGGAAATTACACCAAACTACGCACTGTTTTAACATGAAATGTTGATAAAAGCCTTCTTTTTTTCGGTTAAATACTTGATTAACTATTACCTTTATTATAGTGAGACAAAGAGATTGGTTGAAAAATATGCTTTACCTCAAAACTTTGCGCCTTTTTTACTAGTACTAAACTTTCTACAAACTAGAGAAACTAGCTTCGAAGCAACAAGCTTCGCGTGCCTAGCTCAAAATATTAAATGAAAATAACAGGTAATTATAACAATGATTAAAAATCAGGGTTATCCGGCTTCCCGTTCTGACAAACTCTTAGGGAATAATGTATTTAATTAAAAAGAAGCGCAATGACTTGTGTCTTTAAAATAAACAAATGGAACTAAAGCACACAATTTATTACGAAAGTATAGTACAACAGTCTCTTTTTTTCTCTTTATCTTGACATTTATGAAAAATTTTCCTTGTGATAAGAATAGAAAAGAGTAAGGACAAACTTTTTTTTATCGGTGGACACTATAATGTTTTCATATTTAAAAAAAACATTTTTTTTCACGTACAGTTACAGTCGAGTTTTTAAAATAAATCTAAAATGTAAATTTTTAGTCATTAACAGTTATGTGCTAGTATGTCTGTATACAAATTTTATATTTTTTTAAACCGCCTCCAATCTTCTCAGTGACAACGGCTTTTACACAAAATAAAAGTTAAAACTTACGTGCCACCTCACCTACGCATAGAAATTATGGTTGGAATCTTTACTGGGCTCAAATTTCAAACAAATTTCTATTTGTTTCATCCTTTGTTACGGATATTTCTAAAACTTGTAAAGTTGAAGGCAGCTTTAGAAGCATCAGTTCTCTTCCCATTCATTCTTTTTCTTTAAGATATCTGCTTAAGGTATATGTTTTGGGCCCTGCGATTTTGCGACGGGCCTGGAGCTGTAACTTGCACAAAAAGGATAAGTTACTTATATCACTGGATTCATTAACCGTAGATTTATTCATTTAACCAGCGAGAATTATGTTATTACTTTGACTTTTTCAAAGAGAAGAATCTAAACTGACTTTAAGAATTTGAAAATTGTCCTTTTTTTCCAGTAGTTTTGAACGTGGTCTTAATAAAAAGAAAAAAAGCATGTACATTGAATTTCAAAAATTTAGTCAGTAGATGGATAAAACTGAATCTCAGCAATTGAAGGATAACAAAATTTTGATCTTTCGTTGATACATTAGAACTGTAAGAGAGCTAATAAAATATACTCAAACTTGCACAGGGTACATAAGCATTAAGCTAAAGGAAAAATCCCTACCTTCATGATCGTCGTTTAGAATCATTGGAACGGTCATTACTTGAATTGCAAATAGAAAGTTTCTTTTCAAAGACTCCTTGAATGACTGACACCAAAACCTGCAAGACATAAAAGTGAACTTTAAAGCTGGTACAAGCCGTTTCTGCTTTCAAAGTTTCAATTTTTCAAAACATTTTATATCCCCTTTCACACTCATAAAATTAGACAGAAAATGGATCTTTTGATATTAATTATGTTATTGGCTTTGTTTTGTAATTTACAAGAAAAACTGTCATTAAATTTTCTTAATTAATATTAAACATGTTCAATTTTCCACTCCACCCTTCAAATTGCATCGAGCAGCATTCTACCTTCTTTATCACCACAGTCGACACATTTCTAGTTTTCAAGTTATTTACACAAAGTTGAATTTTCAGACGAACTGGTTGAGTCTACAAATTCCAAATTTCTGGTTGAACAGTAAGCCCTTGCTTCACAACCTTCTCGTAAAAGTGCATTGCCAGTGTTTCTACTGTAAGAAAATGCAATTTCACCATTTGACATTTGCTAGGTAAATTAACCGCACAATAATCTTCTTTGGTTTTGTATATAACGTAAAATCCAATAGAGAGTGAATTAGACCAACTTGAGAGGTAGGCAAATAGCATTATATGAACAAAGGGTACGTAGCATAGAAAATAATATATTCATAAAATTGCATATTCTCGAAACTACTGAGGGTGCAAATGAAAATCTGCAGAAAAATTTAGCAGAAAAGGGTAAATCGAAAAGGGGTAAATCGATTTCAGAGTGCTAGTACACTCCTTGTTTCTCTGTCCCTTGGAAATTTATATCTCATGTTAAAAGCTTTTTCATTTTGCAAAAGCGCACTACGTATGAGTGGAACAGCCTATCTGTAGAAGTTATAATGTCTTTTTATATAGTGGCTTTTATGAATTGGTAATGATCAGTATTGATTCTGAGTTCAAAGTGAACACACCTGGATTAAATTGGATATTTTATGAACTTATTAATTCAGTAAGCTCTTTTTACCTCAAGAATTGTGAACTATTTCAATACTGGGCTATAAGCTTTCATCAAATGAAAACTAGTTCATTATAATTCAAGGTTTCGTAATAACTGGTTAAGAATAAAGTGACGTGTAACCTTGACCTGCATAAGAAGATTATCAAAAGAACTGTTTGTGAATGAATTGTAGATACAAATTTATTGAGTTATTGTTATTGAGCTAATTGAACCAGTAAGCGAGAATCATTTTAATTTACCAGTAAGCGAGCAGAAGAGGATCGGTTTCTGTCGCAAGGGCCGTAGTACCTGAAACCTACACTTCCCTCGGTAATTGGTATATAAATTTGGTGTGTTTCAGGCGTGATGGCTGTTACCAGTAGTGACGATAATCCTGTCCTTTTTTATTCGTCGGTACTGATTCTTGTACAAAGCAATTTGCTAATTGGAGCAGAGGATGACGTGATTAAAAGGCACGAAGTAGAGTTTTTTTACTCTAGTTCGGTCAAGGTTGCAAAGACGTTGTTGTGCCAGCTTTGTCCGGGCCATGAAGATTGCCCTATTCGGAAGGGAAATAATGCATTGGTTATCCATTTCAGCGACATAATTACCCTATTGAAATCTCTTGACGAGATTGACACTGCTGTTCCGACATTCGTCATAAAGCGTCCTACGGAAGTACCCTGCCTCTCTGCCACTGCCTGAACCTCTCTATTCTCAAAATTTAATGAGCTCCATCAAGATGTTTTGGGAATTTTTTCAAAACTTGACAATTATGAATTGAGCTTCTCATAATTACCCAAATACTTCCTACAATTACCAATTACCTTCATTCACATGCAACCATTATCGTCTCAAAGGTGCCGGACGCCTTATCTGACCCTCTTAAGTCAAAAGCTGCTATAGACCAAATTAATGGACATAAACTAGTACGTAGCGTAAAGCCCATCCATGACAAGTGGTATATCAATATGGACAAGTCTGCTACGGAGGACTTCTGCTCATCAATCCACAATATAATCACCGGTAATACAACAAAACAGAACCGGTACTACAAACCGCTGGTTTCCAAGCGGTTTTTTGGTATATCACGTAATATTCCTACCGACGTTGACATTATGATACCCGGAAGCCAACACGGTATCAGAGATGCTAAAAGACTGGGCCTATCTAAGTCTGTGAAGCTCGAATTTTTGGATTCTTTTGCTCAATTTACATTTTTCAAGCATGGCCTCAGGGTGGGCTATGAAATTTTTCCAGTTTACAAGTTTAAGGACCTACCTATGCTGTTTTAAATGCCTATCACTAGACCATCTACAGAACTCCTGTTCCAGCATTCTCCCGAAATGTGCTCGTTGTGGAGGGTCATACATATCAACAAAAGATGAGCCATGCATTGCCGATCCCAACTGCGCAAAATCCAACCAAAAACACTCTTCCCATAGCTTTTCCTGCTCTTTTATTAAGAATCGGATAAAGTACAACTCCACCTTTCACCCTTGAAATTTCCCCCATCTCAGTTATTTCGTTCAATATAAATGGCATCAAAGATAAGGATCTTGTTATTGATAAGTTGTACGGTTCCTACGATTTTGTATGTCTCCAGGAGCATCTTCTCATTGCTTCGAGTTTGATTTTTTTGCGTCGAAGTCAGTATCATACTGCGTTCCTGAGTCCAGCAAAAGTTACTGGCGGTCACCCATTCTGGTGGACTAGCCTGTGTCTTTAAACGGGACATTCATCTAACCTCCCCAGTGCTCTTCTGCTCCAAAGAGTTTTTTTTGGCTGTGCGTGTCGGCAGTATTGTATTTATAACTCTTATCTCCCATATGAAGGATACTCGATCAGATCCTTAACTAAATTCGCAAAGGCATGTGGTCTGCTGAAGAATCTTGTGAGTCAGGTACTGTCAACTACTCTCTACAGTATATAATAATTGGGGACCTAAACACTGATATTAATCGGTCTTCTGTGAGAACTGATTCACTTTTTGAGTGACTTCCGTCGTACCGCGTTGTGCCCAAATCCCATAATTTTTCATATGTTCATCATTCTGGAAGCACAAGTGATATTGACCATATTATTTGCTCGCCTGGTATTATCTCTTCTTCTGCTTCTGTTCATGTTAACGAGCAAGATACTGGCCACATGCCAATTTCAGCGACATTTACAATGGATATTGATCTATCAGAAACCAATTGCTCGCGAGAAAAATCGCAGTGGTTTGAAAAAAGTACATCTCTACCTTGACAACCCTTCTTTCTGCCATACGTGTTCCATATCATCTTCTTCAGCTTCAGGTACCTACGAATGTTAAAGCCAACATTGACTGTTATTATAACCAACTTGTGATGTGCATGGGAAGGGCAGAAGAAGCTGCCGTACCTCGGCAACGTATTCGTAATAGAACACAAAAACCTATCTGGTCAATGGACCCTTGTTTAAAGTCGATAAAAAATAAAGTGAAACTATGGCTCCAGATATGGAATGAATGTGGTCGGCCAAGTTCTGGGTGTGTCACTGATCTCAAACGTAAAACTGAAACCAGATATAAACGTTATCTGAGGTTGGCACGTTTCCGCGCTATGGACTTCTCTGTGAGTAGCGGGGATTGGCGAAAAGTGATCAATTCTGACAAGTTAAATGATGAAACTATGACAAATAATTGCCTTCCACCTTCAGCTTGGTATAAAAATTATTCTTCGATTTTTTCAGCGATTAACTATTCAGTGCATTCTGTATATACTCGCCTTCTTTCCCCCATCTTTAGTACAACGCTTTCGCAACGCCATATAGTGCCCATATCTTTTTCTTCCGTAATTGATCCTGTGAAAAGTTTAAAATATGATTCAATAGATAAGGATGGCATTTCTAAGATGCATATGCCGATTGAATGCACCCCCCTTATATCTCACTTTCAGCTTCTTTTTCAAATGTGTCTATGTACTTCATACGTACCTGGGAGTTTTCTGTGTCGCACTGTTTCGTCAATTTCAAAAAGGGAAAGTCACCGATTGATTGTTCTTGCTATCGACCTATTACTGTATCTTGTAATATTAGTAAGGTTTTTGAGTATATCCTTCTACCATTTTTGACTAAAAATATTATTGAGGATGAGAACTAATTTGGTTTTCGGAGTGGGGTGGGTTGTCAGCATGCGCATAAGATTCTGTCTTCTCTATTGGCTGATAATTCTTCCAAGGGAAATGGTCTTTATATTTGTGTTTTGGATCTTTCGAAAGCGTTTGATAGTGTGGTCTATAGTCAGCTCATTTTTTTCTTGTATAATCCTGGGGTCAATCTCCCTGTTATAATGCTTCCTAGGTTCTGGTATTCAAATTCTTTTCTTCAATTAAGACATTATTATAAGAATACGAAGAGGAGTTAGGCAGGGTGGTGTTCTGTCCCCTGCGCTTTTTATGATTTGTATTTCTAGTGTGGTGGCTAAGAGTTCAGGTACATACCTTCTGGTCTTGCAGATGTTTCTTATCTTGCGTATGCTGACGACTTGCTTCTGATTAGCCGTCCCAAAAAGAGTCTTTCCCAAATGGTCTCTATAGTTTCTGATACTTTCTCTGATATTAGCCTTTCACTTAATATAGATAACTGTGAGTTTCTTCGCTATAACTGTACTACTGCAACTCCCCTTCACTGTAATAACTTGACTATACCTCTTGTTGATTGTATTCGTTGGCTTGGCATCTCTATTACTAACAATCCTTCGAGCTTACGTCAGCGTACCGTTTGTGATATAAGCAAAAAGATTCAGATTGGTTATGCAAAAATTGCTGCAAACAAAGGGAAGTATAATAGACGTGCGCTGGCCAAACTTAATTCTACTTTTTGTGATCATTCTGTCCTTTATGCTTCAGGTCTCTTCCCACTTCTTAATAATGGTAATTTAAAAAGAATTCGGATAAATTATTTCAAATTTTGCAAATTCCTTCTGTATCTTCCACCTTGGACAAAAAACTAGACTCTTGCTAGAATATTTTCAGTTCCTGAAACAACTTAAAGTTGGAGATTCTTCACAGAAAACTCTCCAGTACAGCTTCTGCGCGCCTATCCCCTCACCACCATCTTATCCGTTTTTTTTTTTTCGTTGACTTCGTGAGTGTAATTGTTTTTCTCTTTGTGTTTTTTTATATTTATTCTTACTCCACTATATTTACTTTATGTATCGTGTGGGTGAAAAATAAGATAAAATAAGACAGTTTTTACAGTCAAATATGTTTAACGGTAACACATCTAGATGAGGTGTTCAACGTGAACTTTTAACCTCATTTTACAATGTAAATTTTTAATATTATTAAAAAAACTGACATTTAATACCACTTCTTGGGGCACATGGCCATTTATTACTGCAAAAGGTCCAAGCAGGCAATTCAAAGAATATCTTAACAATATCCCATTTTTATCTTTCACTGGGTTATTCGTAGGGGATTTATTTGTATTATGGTGACATCGATGTTATATTTTTTTTCTCCAAAATTACTAAGCTCATCCTTTTATGAGAACTACAATGACATTTTCTTATTCCAGTTTTATTATCAAGGAAATGAGAGTCTTAGTATCTTACGGCATATCCTATAAGTAGTACTCGGTAAGTTTTTTTTACTTGGACCTTTTTTTTTCTTTGTTTCTTGCGAAAAATTGTACTTTTAAATAATTTTGGTTTCTCTCGATATTGTGATTGTTTATAGATACAGCATAATAATAATAGACTGTGAAAAATCCACATAATAACTTGAAAGATAGACCGCTCGACTCATAAAGGAGTATAGATAGTGTTTTAAATAAATAAGACAACTGCAATATAAGCCTATTGAATTAAATTAAGTGAATCTTGGTAACCTATTTTAGGTTGACTATTGTAACACAATTGTTTGACGAAAATAACAATTGATGTCAAATGGGGTGCTGATGCCTTCCACCTTCAAATATAAAAATATAACTGCCTTTTCTAATCCAAATGCTTTTCCTTGATGAGATCTGCCCCACTTCTTGTGAAATACGAGCCTCCTAAGGAGACAAAACTCCACCTTGTGAATTTTTCTGGAAGAGCGTGCTATTCAACCCTCGTTAAACTCAACTCTTTTACCTCAGCCTTTGTTCAATTCACCCCCCTAAACTCAGCCCCAATCAACTGAATCATCATTCAATTCAATCCGAATGGTCTCAACCCCCCTTTAACTCAACCTCATTAGAGTCAAGCTCATTTAATTGAATCCCCATGCAATAAATAAATTTACAACTAACAAGAGCTAAGAGCTCATATCGTACTTGTGTCCAGATCGGAAGAGCCAAGAGCTCACGAGGCATGAGCTCCAGTGAGAATCTAAGAATCAACAGATTGGTTTAAAAGGAAAGAAAATTGGTGAAGAAAGGAAAAAAAAACGGTATGAATTGGTTAGAGGCTTAATGTCGGTCGGGATTTAAAATAAGAGGTTTGAGACCCGATATCCTTCTGAATATAAAAATTCATTAAGATCTGATCAACCATTCTTATGTTAAAACCAATTCATTTCTTCTAATTTTTTCTCTCCCTTCAGCCCCCCAATTGATTGAATCGGGGAAAACGACTGTTATCAAGTCAATTTATGCTGGTCCCTGACACGCCTACCAATTTTCATCGTCCTAGCACGTCCAGAAGCGCCAAACTCGCCAATGCACTGGAAATCCCCCAACTCCACCAAAGAGAGTGGATCTGGTCTACGTATGTCAATCACGAATCTAAAACTTGTACTTGTTCTTTCCATCAAGTTTCATCCCGATCTCTCGCTCTAAGCGTTTCCTAAGATTTCCAGATTCCAAGATTCACGTTTCTCCCCTCCACCCCCCTATGTCCTTGGATCCGATTTGAAAATGACATAAGATCTTTCTATATATCAAATTTCATTAAGATCCGATAACCTATTCGTAAGATCAAGATACCTCAATTTTCACGATTTTCCATCCCTCCAGCCCCCCTCCAGATGGTTGAATCGAGGTAAAGACTGTTGTCAAGTCAATTTGTGCAGGTCTCTGACACGGCTACCAATTTTCATCGTCCTAGCACGTTCAGAAGCAACGAACTCACCAGAGCACCGAAATCCCACCAGCTCCTCCAAAGAGAGTGGGTCCGGTTGGTTATTTAAATCACGTTTATATGACTTGTTCTTATTCTTCCCACCAAATCTCATCCCGATCCCTCCACCCTAAGCGTTTTCTAAGATAATCGGTTTCCCCCTCCAGCCTCCCCTCCCAATGTCACTGGATCTGGTCGAAATATAAATCAAGAGCTCTAAAGCACGAGATGCTTCTAAATATAAAATCTCATTAAGATACGATCACCCATTCGTAAGTTGAAAATACATCTTTTTTTAATTTTTCCGAATTAACCGCCCCTCCACTCCCCTCCCCCCATATTGTCGAATTGAGGAAAATACCATTTCTAATTTACTCTGGTCTGGTCCCTGATACGCCTGCCTACTTTGATCGTCCTAGCTTATCTGGAATGGCCTGAACTAGCAAATCGAGGACCGACAGACCGACAGAAATTGTGATCGTTATATGTTACTTGGTAAATACCAAGTGCCATAAAAAGTGATTAATTTTTTTTCTAAATTGCAACGAATTTATTTGAGGACATTTGAGGGTCAACAATTCATTTTGTCCAAAAAAGAAAACGTTTTATATGTGGATAATGTAAAGCATTTTATGTGTCAGCATATATTTTCTCTTTCTTCGGCTACAATTCATGACATGTTTTTGTGCCTACAGTAACTCATTGGTCACTTTTTTAGTTAGGGGGCAGAAATAATATGCTCCCTCACACTGAATTACCTAAAAGCACATTTTCTTATTAATCCATTTTTCAGTTTTTGCGACATTTGGCGGCAAATCTGTTAAAATTTAAACTAATTAGCAGGATAGAAGAAAAATATACCACACGTCCTGTGGTGGCGCAGTGGGTTTGACCTTAGCTTAGTAATACGAGACCCAGAGATCGAATCATGCTGCAGCAATTCCCTGCAGGGCTGACGCAGGGACCTAAGTAGTCAAGAAGCGTCGTTAATATGATACAATACAAAAATATACCACGCAATTTACTATCCAATGCTATTTCCAAATACAAAAATTGGTACTGCGTTATTCCGTTCCAGCTCCCCTAATAGGTCCCTAGGCCCTTCATAAAACGCTGCTGATATGTTGTGCTTTGAATGATGTTATTTGCCATTATGAACCAACTGTTGATGGAAAATAAGTACAAAAGAAACTAATATAAACCAACGAAATCGTCAAAATTTTGTGTATAGCCCAGGACTATTTCCATGCATTAGGAAGGTGAGGGCTGGAATGCAATCATAGATTTAGCAATTAATATACTCAGAAAGAAACAGAATAAATGGTTATTTTTCAGCTAACAAATAAATAGAAAACCTGATGAACTTGGATATTTGGCTAATCTCAGAATTTTTATAAATTGGAAGTAATTTTTTGGAATCATTCTATGACCAAAATCAGGTCCCAAAAAAGTGTTATTTGGTATTATTGCAGACTACGAGCAATTCATTGTGAGATAAAAATTTGTTAAGGGCTGATTGGAATGAGGGTTAAGTCAAACGGGGAATGAGCTGCATGAGGTTGAACTGAGTGAGGGATGAGTTGAATGAGAGTTGAATTGCATGGAGGTTGAGATGCACGATGATTGAGTTGAATGTGATCGAGTTGGATGAGACCCTTTTCTGGACTGTTGTCCATTTAAAACTGACAGAACACTAGGAAAAAATGCAATTTGCTAATATATCACAGTCTATTAGCTGATATACCATTAGAAAAAAGTAATAAAATCCCCCATATTGGTTTTGGAAAGGAAATTCTCAGGTCATCAGAAACGGTCCAAGCTGTAAATGAGGCAGAACAACAATTCTCTCGTAAAACATTTCAGAATTTCGCATGGGTGCTTTCCATTTTCTGGAAGTGGGAATAGTTTTTCTCAGAAACTATCATAGGCAGCGTATTAGGGCGGCCTAAGTAAAGAGGAATATGGGCACAATGTATTATTTTTTTTTTGTTTTAGACCAGGGTATTTCGTATCGAAGGATATGTCATAGAAACTTCAGAAAGGACTCATTCAATCGGAAATTGAAAGGGCTATTGCCCTTTTTAATAGTCGAAAGTGATTGGAGGGTGACCAACCCCCTTCCCACTCCCACCATTTCCCAAAACATATCCAATAATAATTTTGAGATAGCCATGTTGTTTCAACGTAGTTGAAAGGTTTGAAAATTATTTATTTGAGAATGACAACCCCCTGCAGCCCTCAGGACAAGGGTTTTAAGTTATACCCTTGGGGCATATAAGGTTCATATAGCAATGTTGACATATAAACTTGCGAGGGGCCTAATTGGATTGATAATCAGAAGTTTTAGTACCTTTTTTAAGGTTCAAAGCGATGGGAGGGTGGACACTCCGTCAAAAACTCGTATTTTCCCGAAATGCATCTGTTAGAAATTTTGAGATGACCATGTTTTGTCATAGAAACTTCGAAAAAGGCTCTTTGATTAGAAACTGAAAGGGCTAGCCCCATTTTTGATAGTCTAAAGAGACAGGAGGGCAACTAACCCCCTCCCACGCCCACTATTTTCCCAAATACATCCAATCAAAATGTTGAGAAGGCCATTTTGTTCAACGTAAATGAAAGGTCCGGAAACTATGTCTTTGACGATGGCAACCCTTTCAGAGCTATTAGGGGAATGGTTATAAGTTATGCCCTGGGGGGCATATAAGGAATATATAGAAAGGGTGATCGTAAAAACTTTGGAGGGGGCTCATTGCATTGGTAATCAGAGTTTGTAGTGACTTACTTAAGATTCAGTGTGATCGCAGGGTCGATACTTTCTCCCCCTCAAACCCCGTATTTTACCGAAATGCATCTGGTAAAAACTTGAGAGGGCTATTTGTTGTCGTAGAAACTTCGAAAAAGGTTCATTTGATTAGAAATTGAAAGGACTAGTGCTCTTTTTAATAGTTGAAAGTAACTGGAGGGCAACTAGCTCCCCTTCCACACCCACCACTTTCCCAAAAATATACAATCAAAATTTTTGATAGCCATTTTGTTCAACGTAAATGAAAGGTCCGGAAACTATGTCTTTGAGGATGACAACCCTTTCAAAGCCCTCAGGGTAAAGCTTATAAGTCATACTATGGGGCCATATAAGGTATTTATACAAAAAGTGATCATACAAACTCTGGAAGGGGCTCATTGGTTTGGTAATCAGAAGTTCTAGTGCTCTTTTTAAGATTCAGAGGGATAGGAGGATGGATAAACCCCCCAAACTTCGTATTTTCCAAAAATGCATCTGATAGAAATTTTTAGATGGCCATTTGTTATCGCAGAAACTTCTAAAAGAGCGCATTCAATTGAAAATTGAGAGGACTAGTGCCTTTTTTAATAGTCTAAAGTGACTGGAGGGCAACTAGCCCACCTCCCACGCTCACCATTTTCTCAAACTCAACCAATAAAAATTTTGAGATGGCCATTCTGTTCAGCGTAATTAAAAGGTCCAGAAATGTTGTCTTTAAGGATGACACCGCCCTCCCCCTACACACAGCCCTCAGGGCAAGGATTATAAGTTATGCCCTGGGGGCACATAAGGTTTATATAGAAAGCGTGATTGTATAAACTTTGGAGGGGGCTCATTGGATTGGCAATCAAAAGTTTAATGTCCCTATTGAGATTGAAAGAAAACATAGGGTGAATACTCTCCCCCCCCCAAACTTCGTGTTTTCCCCAAATACATCTGATAGAAAATATGAGATGGCCCTTTGTTGTCGTAGAAACTTCGAAAAAGGCTCATTTGATTGGAGATCGAAAGTGCTAGTACCAAAAATGATTAGGGGGCAGCAAGCCTCCCCCCTCCAACACCCATCAATTCCCGAAACACAACAAATCAAAATTTTGAGATAGGTATTTTTGTTCTTCGTAGTTGAAAGGTCTTGAAATAATGTCTTTGACAGCCCCCATACCTTCTCAATACCAGAGTATAATTTGCACTTTACTGAAAAAAATGGCTGTTGATTGCCAGCTTAGTAGGCTATACATGTACTGATATTTTTTCCTTGAAGTTGTAATAAGTTTTTTATTTATTAGAGTTAAAAAGTTAAATACATTAAACGTAATTAAGAGTCAACTTTTAAGAGTCTGAAGTGAATAGATTAGCCCCCCCCCCCCAAGCCAATCATTCCCCAAAACATATTCGATCGAAATTTTAAGAGTGCTATTTTGTTCAGCCTTGTTGAAAGATCCAGTATTGGGGATGTTAACCTCCCCACAGTCCTCAGGACAAGGGTTGTAAGTTCAATTCATCCATTGTTTGCGCATAATATATATTATTGAGAAAGGTATGCACGTCTGAACTTTACTTTCCAGGAGGATGAAGGGTATTCCGGTAGGCCATTCAGAGAATGTTGAAGGGAGTTTTGAACAAAATTAAAACACGTTATGTGTATACGGATTGTCAAAAGGGTACAAAACAGGAATAACTGAGTATATTAATTCGGAAAATTTCAGAAAAGGATAATGGAGATGATCAAAAAGCCAATCTTTGCAAGCTATCAAAACTACTACACTTACCACCACTACTACTACCACAATACT
Source organism: Artemia franciscana (assembly GCF_032884065.1). Classification (NCBI taxonomy): domain Eukaryota; kingdom Metazoa; phylum Arthropoda; class Branchiopoda; order Anostraca; family Artemiidae; genus Artemia; species Artemia franciscana. Next base: position 153,131 of record NW_027062663.1, read on the forward strand.
CCATTTACAGTATTAAGGGGAAATTTGAACTAAGTCAAAAGACGTTTTGTGCTTGCAAGTTGTCAAAATAGTGTATCTCAAGAGTTGATTAGAGAATTAAGTTGAAACTTCCAGAGAATACTTAAAGGGAAGATCATGTTACCAAAGGGAAATATGTGCACAGTACTGCTAATACTACTGTTACTGCTACATTTACTACTACTAGAACTGCTACTCCTTCTAATGCAAATACTTATAGGGCAAACAGCTATAAGATGAAAATTTCAAGAAGTATATAAGCATACAGGGTATCAAAAGGACATATTAGCAATGTGATTGCAATGGGTAATTGTTTTAAGTTTGAAACACCAGGACTTGATAAAAGGGATGTTCAACTGATCAATAGGCAATAGGTTAATGCTACTGCTGCTAGTAGTACAACAGCTATTTAATACTATTACTAGTAATATCGATACTACAACTGTGACTACTATTACAACTATGCCTAAAGGCATGAAGCTGAAATTTTCAAGAAATTTTGAGGAGGGAAGATGAACTGAATCAGAGCACGCTCTCTGTATGCACGTTGTCAAAAGGGTGTAACAGTAATATCTTAGGAATAGATAATATTTACATCCTAATTCTTTTGCTGATACTATCAATAAAAAAAATGATAGTTCATCAATTTAATTTGTTTATTAAAGGTATTTCAAGCTATCACGAGTATTCACAGAGTCAAAAACATTACATAGCATTTGCTGCGTTAGGTTAAATGCACTCAAACAAGATTACTCATTGACTGCTGAATGAGAACGAACTGCTGAATTCACTTTTTAACTAAATCAAAAAACAGCATCTTCTAGATATCTTAAATTGAAACTTTCAACGTATGTTGAACTAAATTAAAAGACACTATATGGATCCAGGTTGTCAACATGGTGCGTCTGCAATGTCTCAGGAACCACAAAGAGTATTAAGTTAACTCTTTCAGGGTATGTTACGGGGATATTGAACTATGTAAAAAGACCCTATATTCATCCATATTGTCAAAAAAGAGCATTTAAAATGTCCCACGAACGAATAAGGGTATTATTGTGAAACACTGAGGGAATACCGAGGAAGATTTTGAACTATATTAAAAGACACTATCTGCATCCAGGTTGTCAAAATGGCATATCTGTAGTATCTAAGATCGCCTAATGGTATAAACTTGAAAACTTCGGGGAGCTTTGAGGGGTACTTATAAATCAAAAGATACTATGTACATCTATGCTATCAAAAGGATGTAAGTGTAATATCTCTAGATGGGCTAAGGGTTTCATGTTGAAAAGTCTAAGGAATGTTTCAGAACTAAGAGAAACCCAACCAGAATAAAATCTGGTTGCATATATTCTTGACGTCTTATTTGTTTTATGTTTTAAGCAGCCAATCAGAGCCCTTTAAGAAATTGAGCTCATTATAAATACACTTAAAGAAACATAGATAAAAAAATACAACACAAAAGTATCTTCTAATGAAAATGGCTGATATCTATACTGAAGGCTGTTTGGGGATAAGGGTAGATTGTTCCAGCCCTAGAGACAGCAAATTTTTTTTTACAAATATTGTATTTATAAACTACTCAACAACAGTGATAATATTTATATATCGGAGAAACTTTTTGAGCAATTTTTAATCCTATACAAGCAATATTTTTTTAATTTAATTTTATAGCTTCTGAATTTGACCTAAAAAACAAAACTTAATATCATTCCCAAAACATTCTATCTATGCTCTTTGCAACCTCTATACACTTACACTCTTTTTAGTTATTTAAATTGTAAGAGGAGATGTAGTGACAGTAGCATCCCCAAAAGTTTCAACTTAACACCCCCAGTCGTTTTCAATATGTTGCTGAGGCGTCTTATTGGCAACCATTTAAAACAATGCCTTTTTATTTATTTTAAAGCAACATTTAGTTTTAAAGCATAATGAGCTAATTACATAATTGTAGGAGGGGGGGGTTGACTTGCCTAATATCTCTAAAGACATAGTTGCTGTGACTGTTCTACTATGCTGAACAAAATGGCTGTCTAAAAATTTTGATTGGATGCGCTTAAAAAATGAATGAGCTTGAGAGAAGGGCTGCTTGCCTTCCATTTCTTACTAATCTTAAAAAGGGCACCAGAAACTCGGGCTATAATTAGAGTGTAAGGGGGAGGACTTCTCCCTTCAAATATCTAGTAAAAGATTTTTAACAAATAAAAAACAAAGTGATAACTTTTTAAATGTATTAAGTTTTCAATAAAGTGCAAATTATATTCTGGTCTTGAGAAGCCATTGAGGTTGCCAGTCCTACTCATGGTAATTTTTGCTCGCTTTGAGTTTGACTCGGTTATTTATTGTATGATTTAAATACGCAAAATATGTTTAAAAAATTTCAACCTCCTTAACTTTAATAAAGTAAAATTTAATAAGACTTTAAGGAATATATATCAGAATATGTATACTAAACTGAAAATGCACAACCATTTTTTTGGTAAAATACAAATTATGTTCTTGTCTTGAGAAGGTATGGGGGCTGCCAAAGACATAATGTCCATACTTTTCAACTACACTGAGCAAAATAAAGGTCTCAAATTTTGATTAGATGTGTTTCGAGAGCTGATGGGCGTGGGGGGGGGGGGGGGATTGTCACCCTCCAATCACTTTTGAGTAATAAAAAGGGCACTAGCACTTTCATTCTCCAACCGAATGAGCGTTTTTTGAAGTCTCTACGGAAACAAATGGTAATCTCAAATTTCTATCAGATGCATTAGTGGAAAAGAGCTCTGTTTGGAGGGGGTTATCCACCCTCCGATTACTCTGAATCTTAAAAAGGGCACTAAAACTTCTGATTACCAATACAACAAGCCCCCTCCAATGTTTATATGATCACACTTTTTATTTATACCTTACATGCCCCAAGGGCATAACTTACCTTTCCCTGAGGGCTGTGGTGGGTCATCATCAAAGAGGTAATTTCCGGTCCTTTCAATTACTTTGAATGCAATGACTATCTAAAAACTTGGACTGGATGTGTTTGGAGAAATAACGGGCGAGGGAAGGGGTACTTGCGTTCCAATCACTTTAGACTATTAAAATGGGACACTTTAGACCCTTTCAATTTCCAATTGAATGAGTTGTTTTCAAAGTTTCTACGACAACAAATGGCCTTCCAAACATTTCTATCAGATGTTTTTTGGGAAAATATGAGGTGTGGACGGGAGGAGTCGACTCTCCCATCACTCTGAGTCTTAATAAGCGCACTAGAACTTCTGATTAAAATTCAATGAGCCTCCTCCGAATTTTATACGATTACCCGTTCTATATATACCTTATATGCCCCTAGGGCGTAGCATAACACTCTTGCCCTGCGGTTTGTGTGGGATAGGCTGGCATCATCAAGGACATACTTTCTGGACCTTTCATTGCAACAAAATAGCTATCTCAAAATTTTATTGGACATGTTTGGGGAAATTGTGGGCGTGGGAGAGGGGTTAGTTGCCCCCCATTCCCTTTTGAATTTTAAAACGGAAACTGCCTTTTTCAATTTACAATCGAATGAGCTGTCTTCGAAGTTTCTTCGACAACAAATGACCATCTATAAATTTCTACCAGATATATTTTGGGAAAATACGAGGCGTGGAGAATGGGGATATCCACCCTTTGATCACTTTGAATTTGAAAAGTGCACTAGAACTTCTGATTACCAACCCAGTGAGCCCCTGTGGAAGTTTATACGATCACTCTTTCTATATATACCTTATATACCCCCGGGGTATAATTTATAACCCTTTTCCTGAGGGCTCTGGGGAGGTTTTCATCCCCAAAGACATAATTTTCGAACCTTTAAAGTGCGTCGAACAAATGAATATATAACAATTTGGACTGGAAGGGTTGTGGGAAATGGTGGGTGTAGGAGGGAGGGGGGTTAGTTGCCCTTTAGTCACTGTCGACTATTAATAACAGCACTAGCCCTTTGAATTACCAATTGAATGAGCTCTTTTTGAAGTTTCTAAGAAAACTAAAGGCCATCTCAAAATTTTTATTAGATGTATTTTGGGAAAATACGAGGTGCGAGGGGGGGGGGGTATCCCCACCCTCCGATCACTTTGAATCTTAACAAAGGGGACTAGAACTTCTGATTAGCAATCCAATGAGCCCCCTCCAAAGTTTTCACGACTGACCTTTCTATATATACCTTATATGCCTTATGGCACAACTTACAATCCTTGCCCTGAGGGCTGTAGGGGGGTTGCCATCCTCAAAGACATAATTTTCGGACCTTTCAACTATGTTAACAAAATGGCTATCTCAAAATTTCGATTCAATGCGTTTGAGGAAATAGTGGGCGTCGTTGGGAGGTTAGCTGCCCTCCAATAACTTTCGACTATTAGGAAGAACACTAACCCTTTCAATTCCCAATTGAATGAGCTCTTTTCGAAGTTTCTACAACAACAAATGACCATTTCAAAATTTCTATCAGATTCATTTTAGGAAAATATGAGGTGTGTGTGTGGGGGGGGGGGGGTATCCACCCTCTGATCACTATGAATCTTAAAAAGGGCACCAGAACATCTGATTTCCATTCCAATGGACCGATTCCAGAGTTTTTGCGATCACGTTTTCTATATACCTTATATGCCCCCAGGGCATAATTTATAATCGTTGCTTTGAGGGCTGTGGGGGGGAGGTGTTATCCTCAAAAACATAATTTCCGACCTTTCAATTAAGTTGAATAAACTGGCTGTCTCAAAATGTTGATTGGATATGCTTGGGGAAATTGTGGGCATGGGAGAGGGGCTTTTTGCCCTCCAATCACTTTGACTATGAAAAATGGCACTCGCCCTTTCAATTTCCAATCGAATGAGCCTTTTTTGAAGCTTCTACGACAACAAATGGCCATCTCAAAATTTCTATCACATGATTTTCGGAAAAATACGAGGTATGTGTGTTTGTGTGTGGGGGGGTATCAACCCTCTGATCACTCCGAATATCAAAAAGGGCACTAAAAATTCTGATTAGTAATCCAATGAGCCACCTCCGAATTTGATACGATCACCCTTTCTATATAAACCTTAATTTATATAACTTACAACACTTGCCCTGAGGGCTGTGGGGGGGGATCTTCATCGTGCAAATATATAATTTCTGGACCTTTCAACTACGTTGAACAAAACTACTATTTTAAAATTTTGATTGAATGTGTTTGGGAAAATGGTGGGCGTGCGAGGGGGGGGGGGGTTAATTGTCCTGCTATCACTTTTGACCGTTAAAAAGAGCACTAGCTGTTTCAAATTGCAATCGAGTGAGCCCTTTTTGAAGTATCTTTTTCGACAAGTCCTTCGATACGAGGTGCCCTGACCGAGACCAAAAAAAATACGTTTTGTCCACATCGCTCTTTACTTAGGCAGTGCAATTGCATTGCCTATGATTGAGGCGCATACACAAAGAGGTGGTGCTTGGAAATTTAAGCCGTAATAATTTGCTGGATCAGCAATTTCAGATTTTTCCGTAAACTCATTTATTTTAGTTTTTCATAATTTTAAAAACGAACAAATGTGGATGATTGCACTGTCTTGGGAATATCTCTGCTTCTGAACATTTCCTTCCTTTAATATTCTAAACTTTTCTTGCATCATTCAACAGCAAAGGCGAAGTTTTGACATCTTATTTAAAATTCAAAATTCAGAGGCACGAAAAACGAATTTATCTCATGTTCACTATTAATGCTTTTCATTCAATTCTCTGATGGAATATCACGAACAATGGGGTCTGTTGAGTTCCTGAGATTGTGAAGGATTACATTAAATTCAGTTTTTTGTTTACATTGTAGAATATTTAAAATTCTTTATCCCAACCAAATTTAAAAGAGCTTTAGTCCTCTTTTGAATCTGTAAAAAAAATAGCACAGCAAGAATAAGAAGTGGAAAAATGTTTTATTTATGGATTTAGTGCATGGTACGAAATTAAAGCAAATAGTTTAAAGTAGGGAGGAAATTATATAGAAGTAAAAAATAGACATTATCATTTTCGAAACATCTGTTTTTACTTATACAATGCCAAATTTGTAATTTAGACATTTTGAACAAGAATTCAACGGTGGTTACGCGTATTCAACTGAATAAAGGGTACTTACCAAAAGCCAACTATATTAATCTTGGTTACTGGTTGTCATTTTTGTTACGAATAAATAATAGACTTAAAGGGTTACGATTTTAGTCCCGGTATTTGCTTCTACCCACCATTTTAGAATAGAGATTGAAACTTATGTGTTATAGTGACCATACTCAAGTTCTTATTCTTAATAAAACCGGTTTCTCTGTCTATATTCGGATATTAGCTTAGTCTGAGTGAGATGAACTACTATGCATGTATATTTTAATTAAACATTTAATATATAGAGTTTGTTAGGTTAATTATTTAATACAATGCGTTCTGGGTGGCCTACTTTCCATAATTCTCTGTTGTAGTTTCCATTATCTTTTCACTAAAATATTATATTTTCATCATATTTGAGCATATTTCATTAGAATTAACCAAATTCATTTCTTCGGTGTGGTCGCTATAACACGTAAGTACCCGGAGATTAAACCAAACAATTAGTTTTCATTGATAACATTATTTTTTTTAAATAACCCATAAAAAAACAACATAATTTGAAAACCCTATACGAAACGAAATTGGGTACCAGACCTAATTGCCAGAAATATACAGGGCTATTCAAAACTGAACCACTTGTTTTATTTTTGCTGAGTAGCCATGACCTTAAAGAACTGGTACTATGTCCGGATAGTTAGCAGATAAATATAAAATATAAATATAAAAATATAAAATATAAGGGAGTAGCCAATCCGGACTAGTCCCCGTTAAAGATAGAAATGGGGCCACAATTATTGATAAGGAAAACGTTAAAGAAAGATGGGTGGAACATTTTGAGAATGTGCTAAACCGAGATATAGTTGCAGGAAAAGATATAGATGAAAATAAAAATGTTTGTGATACCTTGGATGTGAAGGAAGATTGGTTTAGTGAGGAGGAATTAGCGACAGTACTAAAAGGATTAAAAAATAATGAGGCCCCAAGTGCTGATAGTATGATTAATGAGTTTCTTAAATATGGTGGCTCTGAGGTTAGGAATAAGCTACTGAAGATTATGAACATGATTTTTGAAAAAGGGTTAGTACCCAACGATTTCAGGAAAACATTAATTAAACCACTGTATAAGAAAGGTGATAAGAGTGAGTGTCGTAATTATCTAGGCATTAGTCTGGTCTCTGTAGGTAGCAAACTACTGAGTAATATGATACTTTTTAGACTGAAACATGCTGTAGACTAAGTTTTAAGGGAAAAACAATGCGGTTTTAGAAAAGGTAGAGGATGTGTCGACCATGTTTTCACTCTTAGGTTAATAATTGAAAAGTCCCTTCGAAGTCAAACACCTTTGGTCCTCAGTTTTATCGATTATGAGCAAGCTTTCGATTCAGTTGATAGAAGAGCGTTAACAAAGGTCTTATCGTTATATGGTATACAAGAAAAATACATTAAAGTGATTTGTGTTGTGTACGAGAATAATACTGCTGCGGTTAAGGTAGGAAATGAGGTTAGCAACTGGTTTTGTATTAAATCAGGAGTTAAGCAGGGTTGTGTTCTATCCCCCTTTATATGGATCATTTTGATGGACTTCGTCTTAAGGAGCACAGGAAAGGCAATTGGAGACCATGGAATCAAATGGGGAGGAAGAACGCTCCTGGACTTAGATTATGCTGATGATTTAAGCATAGTAGATGAAAGTGTGAGCAAAATGAATCAATTTTTAGAGGTTTTGCGTGTTCAGGGTGCTAAAATAGGCTTGGAAATTAATGTTAAGAAGACTAAGTCACTAAGGCTAGGAATAAGTGAAGATGAACAGGTGACAGTAGGTAACGAAAAGATTGATCAGGTTGGGAGCTTCAGTTACCTTGGTAGTATTATTAGTAAAGATGGTGGGAGCAGTGAAGATGTTAATAGTAGAATAGCTAAGGCCCAGGGTGTTTTTTCACAGTTAAAAAAAGTTTGGAAGAATAGAAAGATAAGTCTAAAAACCAAGATTAGAATATTGGAAGCTACAGTGATGACAGTGGTCAAATATGGCGCTGAAGCATGGGCACTCCGAAAAGCAGATGAAAATTTACTAGATGTTTTCCAGAGAAATTGCCTACGGATTCTTCTGGGTACCCGGCTGACTGACCGTATTTCAAACAGTAGGTTGTACGAAAAGTGTAGTTCAATTCCGCTTTCTGGGGCTATAATGAAAGAAAGGTTGAGATGGCTAGGCAACCTTTTACAGATGAAGGATGACAGATTACCGAAGATTGTCCTTTTTGGCCAACCCTCTGGTGCTACACAGAAAGCAGGTCGTCCTTGTCTGGGTTGGGAAGATGTCATAAATAAAGATTTAAAGGAAATGGGAACTTCCTGGGAGGGTGTAAAGAGGGAGGTCTTGAATAGATTAGGCTGGAGGAGGAGCGTGCGTAGCTGTGTTGGCCTCAGGTGGCTTAGTGCTGCAGTGAGTTATTAGTAGTAGTAGTCGTAATATATAATTAGTAAAAATATACAAAATATATAATCAAAAATATATAAAATATATATAATGAATATATATTTATATAAAATATATAATAGAAAAATAATAAAAAGTATAATTATATAATATTTTTATACTATATAAAATATAATAAGAAAATATAAAGACCGGGCACTATTTCCGGTGACCTTAAGGAACTGGCACTAGATCGACATGGTATTCATCTTTTTTAATCAGCCTCCAAAGCCTTAGAGTGTGACAGGGCCTAGGTCTAAATACGTAAGTGAGCTTTTGTCTTTGGGGACAACTTACTTCCCCACAGTTCCCGTGGGAGGGGCTACAAGTTACAAACTTTGACCAGTATGTACACATTGTAATGGTTATTGGGAAGTGTAAAGACACTTTCAGGGGATTTTTTTTGGTTAGGGGGATGGGTTTATGCGGGGGGAACTTTTCATGAAGGAACTTGTCATGTTGGAAGAAAATTTCCATGAAGGGGGTGCATGATTTTTTTTAGAGTAAAAAAAAACAATGAAAAAAAAAATATGAAAAACTGTTTTCCACTGAAAGTAAGGAGCAGCATTAAAACTTAAAACAAACAGAATATATTACGCATATGAGGGATTCACCTCGTCTAGCAATACCTTGCTCTTTATGCTAAAGTAATTTATTAATTTCAACTATTTATTATACGAACTTTGTGATTCAGAGGTAATTCGTAAGGAATTGGGACAAAATTTAAGCTTTAGTGTAAGAGCGAGATATTGATGAGGGGTGAACCCTCTCACATACGTAATAAAAACATGCGGATATAGAAGTTCTTTACGTAAGTTAATTTGTAAGTTACATATATTTTTACTAATTAAAACGTTCGTAAAAAATTGAGAGTTATAGTTGCCTTTTAAAACAACCAAAAAATTGGAGGGTAACTAGGCCTACTCCCGCGCTCCTTTTTTCTCAAAACCTTCCGATCAAAACTATGAGAAAGCCATTTAGCCAAAAAAATAAATTAATATGCAAATTTCGTTTTAATTATTTGTTTGCGGAGAGCCAAAATCAAAACATGCATTAATTCAAAAACGTTCAGAAATTAAATAAAAACAACGAATTTTTTAACTGAAAGTAAGGAGCGACATTAGAACTTAAAACGAACAGAAATTACTTCGTATATGAAAGGGCTGTTCCCTGCTCAACAACCCGCTCTTTACGCTAAAGTTTTTTACTGTTTTAAAAAGTAGAGTTGAGAGAAACAGTCAAACTTTAGCGTAAAGAGCGGACCGTTGAGGAGGGAACAGCCCCTTTCATACACTGAGTAATTTCTGTTCGTTTTAAGTTTTAATGTCGCTCCTTACTTTCAGCAATTTTTTTAATTTAATTTTTGAACGTTTTTGAATTAATGCGTGGATGATTTTGGCTCTCTGCAAATGAATAATTAAAACGAAATTTGAATATTATTTTTTTTTTTTGCTAAATGGCTCTTTCCTAGTTTTGATCAGACGATTTTGAGAGAAAGGGTTAAGGAGGAAGCCTAGTTGCCCTCCAGTTTTTCGGTTACTTAAAAAGGCAACCAGAATGTTTAATTTTTAACGAACGTTTTTATTAGTAAAAAATGTACGTAACTGACGAATAAACTTACGTAACGAATTTTTATATTCGTATATTTGTATTATGCATATGAGTGGATTTGCCCCCTCGTTAATACCTTGCTCTGTACACTAAAGCTTTAATTTTGTTCCAATTCTTTAAGAATGACCCTTGAATCAAAAAGGCTGTAGAAGAAATAGTTGAAATTACTAGAAATACGTTAGCCTAAAGAGCGATATATTTGGGAGGATATGAGCCCCCCATATGCGTAATAATCTCCATTCGCTCTAATTTTTAATGCTGGTCCTTACTTTCAGTTGAAAATACTTTTTCATATCTATTTTTTCATTGTTTATTTTTTAAATGGTTCAAGAAAATCGTGCACCCCCTTCATGCAATTTCTCTTCTCCCATTACATAATTCCTCCAATGGCAGATCACCCCACGCAGCCCCTCCCCTCAACCCCCAACCAAAAAATCCCCCTGAAAAGGTCTGTACACTTCCCAATAACCATTACTGTATGTAAACACTGGTCAAAGTTTGTAACTTGCAGCCCCTCCCCCGGGGACTGTGGGGGAGTAAGTTAGCCCCAAAGATATAGTTAGTATATTTTTCGACTATACTGAACAAAATGGCTATCTCAAAATTTTGATCCGTTTATTTTGGGAAAAAATGAGTGTGGGAGGGGGCCTAGGTGCCCTCAATTTTTTGATCACTTAAAAGGGCACTAGAACTTTCAATTTCGTTAGAATGAGCCCTCTAACGACATTTTAGAACCACTTTGTTGATACGATCACCCCTGGAAAAACACAAAAAAAAACAACAAACAAACAAATAAACACGCACTCGTGACCGGTCTTCTGGCAAAAAAAAATACTAAGTTCCACATTGTTGTAGATAGGAGCTTAAATGTTCTACTTAACAGTCTTAAATGTGTCTTAAATGTTAAATGTTCTCGTGACCGGTCTTCTGGCAAAAAAAATACTAAGTTCCACATTGTTGTAGATAGGAGCTTAAATGTTCTACAGTAGGGTTCTCTGACCCGCTGAATTTGATGGTGTGATTTTCGTTAAGAGCCTATAACTCTTAGGAGTTGTTTACCCCTATTTTCCAAAACAAGGCAAATATTCTCAGGCTCGTAACTTTTGATGAGTAAGACTAAATTTTACGAAACTTATATATCTAAAATTAGCATGGAAATTCAATTCTTTTGATGTATCTAGTAGTATCAAAATTCAATTTTTTAGAGTTTCGTTTACTATTGAACCGGGTCGCTCCTTGCTACAGTTCATTACCACAAAGTGTTTGATCCATCGATATCAAAATTGCTTTTTTAGAGTTTCGTTACTATTGAGCCACGTCGCCCCATACTTGCATTTCGTTACCACGAACAGTTTGATCCAAGCTTACCATCAAGGATTTTAATTAAGCAAATTTGGTAAAATAACAATGCTTATGCGATAATGTGGCGATATATTAATATATAAAAAAATACTAGTTTTTTTAACTGAAAGTAAGGAGCAACAATAAAACTCAATTCGAACAAAAATGTTCCTTACATGAAGGGTTGTCCCCTCCTCAATATATTGCTCTTGACGCTAAAGTTTGACTGTTTGCCCTATTTTTTTAAGAACGGCTACTGACACACAGGGCCGTTTAATTAAAATAGGAAGCTTTTTTAAAAGTGCTAACAGCTCTAGTGTAAAAAGTAAGGTATTGAGGAGAGGGCAACGCTTCATATACGGAATAATTTCTGTTTATTTTAATATACAGAATTTAATTTAATAGTTCCTTAATTTCAGTTGAAAAATCTCCTATTTTTATTTAATAGTACACAAGTCAAATGTGAGGTACTGTCTTAGGTACAGATATTGAAACATTTTTTTGTCCCATTATGACTCATCTTTATTGTCTGATATAGAATAAATACGCCTATGAGTATGAGGAGAGAAGGGTGAGAATCCAATAGATAAGTCTTCCCCCAATTCAAAACAATTTTGAAAAAGGTATGAAATGTACCCTTTTGGGCTCGCCATTACACTGGTAATTGGCAAATAACATGTTGTTTTTTCCCTTGAATCCAAGAAATAAATGAGCAAATACTTTAAGTCTTATAAATAAGGATTTAGCAAAGGTATGAGGCCTAAAAAACTTTCCTTGTTGCTTATTTCAGCGGCGGATCAATTTCTCAAGGTTTCACTTTTATTCCACAAAATGTATAACGGTAATCAGTGGCCAGTGCCTTTTGGAGGAGGAAGGGGTGAAGGTAGGTCTTTCAAAATATCTTTCCAAGGGATTACTGAGGCTCTGGGTCATTTTCTGAAAGATTAATTAACTTAACTCAGCTACTTTCAAAAATAGACGAAAGTCCCACATCAAGAAATTTAACTTTTGATAAGTAATGTAACTTCTTTTAAAGGAGATGCGACACGGAACCTACTTCTGCTTATAAATTTCCCTAAGTGAAACATAAGATTAAATAAAAGCTTTCAAACAATGTAAAGGGAAAATAAATATGTTTGTACGACGAGAATTTCCATTCCTGAGGTTGGCCTGAAGAGTACCCTTTCGGAACAGTTGAAAGTAGTGGCTGAAACTGATACTTTTTCCAAACTTTGAATCCACAACCATTAGGAAAAAATTTTGGATGCTAGAAAAAATTTCTAATACTCCCCCCTCTGTCTAATAGTCAGAAGTGTGAGCATCAATATAACCCCAGAATAACCATGAGCCAAAAGAGAATTAACCTGTCCTTATAGAGGAAACTGACGTAAGAAGGTAGTTGGATGGAGCAGAGGTTAAATAGCCCTACTTAAGTTCCTGAAATCATAAGTGTTGAAAACCTTTCCATATCTCTGATTCTATTAAGGTTTGAAATGTTCGCCGTCATGAAATGCTTATTGAGCATGCATTCACTCCGCAATATCAGCCCTAAGATGTGTAGGGGTAAAACACAATTAAATAATGATAAAATTCAAATAACATTTTAAATATATACTTCTTATTTCTTTATTCTAGACAATTATGATTTTAATGATTAAAATACAATCACTAAGGTCCATTTACTTTGAGGCACAAATCTATTTTCCAAGTCAATGATATTACACCGGATATGATAAAAAGGAATGACCTATCAAGAGAGTGTAGAAAAGTATATTCTCTTGAGACTTGGAAACTTTTTGAAAAGCCAAAGAACGCTTACAAAGATCCGACGCTTGAGGACATGACCATTTTTACCTCAAAAAGAGAAAAGCATAGGTTTGCTTTTAAATTTCAGCTTTGGAATTGTGAGGAAAAAGAAAAACAAATAGGATTTTCCCCTTTAGTTACATTGAGTAGATTAAAGAGAGATAAATTAAAGAAAAAGGAAAAACCAATCATAGAATCAAAGTAAACCCTCATTTGACGAATTGCAGCTGAAAGGGGCAATTAATAAAGCGCAATATTAAAGTAAAGCAAATCTTAAAAGTTATATCTTAAAGTGAATAAGAAAAAAGAAATAACCGGTTAAAGCATCAAAAGGGATATTTTCATGATCAAACTGTGAGGAGTAACTCATGATTATCCAGTGAGCCACTACCTCTGATAGGAAAAGAGACAACTTAGGGAACAGTTTCTTTTCTGTAATGTTTGATTTTAATGTATATATTACACATGTTGTATTTAATCAAACAGTTCGTGGTAACGAACTGTAGTAAGGAGCGACCCGGCTCAATAGTAACCGAAACTCTAAAAAATGGAATTTTGATACCAATAGTTACATCAAAAGAATTGCATTTTAATGCTGATTTGAAATATATAAGTTTCATCAAGTTTAGTCTTACCCATTAAAAGTTACGAGCATTAGAAAATTTGCCTTATTTTAGAAATTAGGGGGAAACACTCTCTAAAAGTTACAGAATCTTAACGCCACCACATTACAATCACACCACCACATTCAGCGTATCAGAAAACCCCACTGTAAAAGTTTCAAGCTCCTATCTACAAAAATGTGGATATTCGTGTTTTTTGCCAGGAGACCGATCACGAGTGCGTGTTTATTTGTTTTTTGTTTGTTTTTCCCAGGGGTGATCGTATCGACCCAGTGGTCCTAGAATGTTGCAAGAGGGCCATTTTATTGGTAATAGTCGAAAAACCTAATAACTATGAATTTGGGGACGACTTACTCCCCCACAGTCCCCGTGGGAAGGACTGTAAGCTACAAACTCTGAACAGCGTTCACATATAGTAATGCTCATTGGGAAGTGTACAGACGTCTTCAGGGGGATTTTTTTGTTTTGGGGGTGGGGGTGTTGGGACAAGTTGAGGAGGGGGGTGTTATTCGGGAGGATTTTTCCATGGAGGAGTTTGTAATCTGGGAAGAGAATTTCAATAAAGGGACGCAGGATCTTCTAGTATTATTTAAAAAACAATGAAAACATAAACATGAAAAGTTTTTTCAATTGAAAGTAAGGAGCAGCATTAAAACTTAAAACCAACAGAAATTGCTACGCATATGAGGGGTTCACCTCCTCGTAATACCTCACTCTGTACACTAAAGTACTTTTAGTAATTTCAGCTATTTATTCTACGGCTTTTGTAATTTAGGGATCATTCTTAAGGAATTGGGACAAAATTTAAGCTTTAGTGTGAAGAGCGAGGTATTGACGAATAAAACCTCATATACGTAATAAAACATACGAATATATAAGTTCGTTACGTAAGCTAATTCGTAAGTTACGAATATTTTTTACTAATGAAAACTTTCGTAAAAAATTAAAAGTTCTAGTTGCCTTTTTGAGTAATCAAAAATTTGGAGGGCAACTTGGCCTTCTCCCCCGCTCCTTTTTTCTCAAAATCTTCCGATTAAAACTATGAGAAGGCCATTTAGTAAAAAAAAAGTAAATTTCGTTTTAATTATTTATATGCAGAGAGCCAAAATAAAAACATATATTGATTCAAAAACGTTCAAAAATTAAAAAAAAATTTTTAAATTAAAAGTAAGGAGCGAAATTAAAACTTAAAACGAACAGAAATTACTCAGTATATGAAAGGGACTTTTCCTCCTCAACGCCCCGCTCTTTACGTTAATTTTTTTACTGTTTTAAAAAGTAGAGTTAAGAGAAAGAGTCAAACTTTAGCGTAAAGAGTGGGGCGTTGAGGAGGAGAAGTCTCTTTCATATACGGAATAATTTCTGTTCGTCTTAAGTTTTAATGTCGCTCCATACTTTCAGTTAAAAAAAATTGTTTTTTTATTTAATGTATACATCAGAGGCAGCGCTATAGCGCTGCCTATAGTAATGGCCATACATGTTCAATGTTTACTGTTAATTATCTATCTTTATCCCCAGAATAACTTCACTTCGAAAGGGTGGTCGTATAGAGTTCGGAGGGGTCTCATTTGATTGGAAATCGAAAGTTCTAGTGCTCTTTTTAAGAGACAAAAGTAGCCGGAAGGCAAGCTAGAAAACCTACTGCGTTACGTATGAAAACAAGAAAAGTAATAATAAATGAAAAGAGAAAAATCAAGTAGGTGAAAAACGAGAATACATACTACTGTGTTATTGGCGCTTCATCGAAAACAAATATTATTATGAGTCTTTTCTATTGTAGTTATTATAACATTGAAAATAAAAATAGAAAATTTGGTGAAATAAAATCTTGAACTGATGAGCTTTCAGTAATTAATATTGTTATATACCAAATATTCAGTTTAATTTTATTAGTTCTTTTCAAGACTTTTCAAGACATACAGCTGTCAGTAAAGTTACAATGATGCATTAGGTTTTGACACTTTTACAGTTGTAGAAGAAGGCAAAACCCAAACTAAGTCCCAATTTTTATGTATCTCCTCTCTCTTTTATTTCCCATATATGTATCTCTGTCCTTGTTTTATTCCAGTGTTTTATTATTTTCTGTGTTTTAGTGTTTTCTAGTAGTTTATTGTATTTTTATTGTATTTTATTATTGTATTGTGTGGCTCTCTTCAAGCAAAGCTTCTTGGGCCATATAATCTTTTCATGTTTGTAATTGTTTTTCTTTTTAAAATTAAAGAAAATTGATTGATTGGTGATTTTTATTCTTTTTACGCTTGATTTGCATATTCAATTTAAATTTTACTGGTTTTTAAGATTTATTTATTCATTTAAATTAGCACCTGTAGTATGTTTGTTTGCATTGATTGTTTATTTAATTTCTGTTCGTCGTGGTTTTCATTAAACGGCAATAGTAAAAGATTTTTCCTGATTTCCACATTCAATTGAAGCTTTACCCGTTCTTAGATTTATTTATTGAAACGTTCATTATTAGATTCATTCATTGGATAGGTCTTAATTGGCAGAAACCTTGCTAAATTAAACAAATTGAAACCAGTTACAAAGACCATAAAATATCTGTGTTTTATGCAGTCAAAATATCCTAAGGGGCTTTATGTTTCTACTGTACAAAAAATCCTATATTACATTGTGTTTTCAGTAAAGAACTATTTTCGTATCATTCTACAAACAAAGAAACATATCTTCAGTTGACTTATTTACAGTAGTCTTATAGATGTATGCTACATAGGCTGCATTGCATGAATTTTGCTTTTTCTTATGTTACAACTTCGCTCTTTACTGCTATTTAAAAAACTAAAACATGTTTTTTATCCAGATCACAGCACTTCTTCTGGGGGTGGGGGTCATTTCCCTTGTTCTACAAGGATGCAAATTTATTATATTTTCATATTATTAATTCTTGAAAAACATTGAAACAAATGAATTGTTTTTCACCTAGATTCACCGCTACAGGTAAATTCTTTTGATGTATAACAAATAATTTGTTATCAAAATTCCTTTTTTAGAGCTTTGGGTACTGCTGGGACGGATCGCTCTTTGCCTACAATTCGCTATCATAAACAGTTTAACAACAAAGTGAAATTAAATAGATTCTAAAAAGTTGTTACCTTGATGTAAGGTCGATGTACTTTTGAAATTACAGGAAATTAGCCATGGGAAACTAACAAGGCTTGCCGAGATACAGCTAAACGACGAATATCATTAATTATTCACATTATTCCCACGGTTTGATCAACGTTGATAAAAGGAAAAAATCATTAAGAGTTGTTATAAATGAAGAGCTAATTAATTTGGACTCAGATCCAGAAATGATATTAAGAGTTTAGTATTTCTTTTCCCATTCCACTTCATATGGAAGGAGTTGAGATCTAAACCTCAGAGGGGAATCGATCGATTGAAAGTTTTAGTGCACTTTTTAAGAGTCAAAGTGATTTAGTCAAAAGTGATTGAAAGGCAACCAGATCCCTCCCATGCCCTATTTAGCTGCAGGCTCTTCCCTAACCCCAAATGTATCCAATAACAATTTTGGGATTGCCATTTTTCTTCAAATCTTCATAGGAGCTAAACATCTATGCCTTTGGGGAAGATCTGCCCCCTCCACATATACAGCCCCTGAGATAAGGCTGTAAATTATGCTTGTTACCTATTGTTACACGCAGTTTTTTTTATTATTATTCGGAAAGGGGTTTATCTTTGATGTTGGTTGTCGAGTAAGGCTAAGGAAATGAAAGTAACACTTTATAAATCATAAAACAGTATGTGAATCCATGTTGTAAAAAGGATTTACATCCTTTTTACAAGGATGTTAAACTAATATTAAGTTTAAACTTTCAGTGCAGGTTGAGGGGGCGTGAAACCTAATCAAAAGACACTATGTTCATTCCAGATGTCAGATGCATGTATCTACGATATATTAGGATCCTCTTAGGGAATTAAATTGACAATTTGAGGGAATACTGAGGGGAATGGTGCATTCAATTAAAATTCAACATTTGAATCTTGGTTGTAAATAAAGCATCACTGCAATATCCCAGAGGCGACTAAAGGTCTTCAGTTGAAACTTTCAGGGCATACTAAACGAAATCAAAGGACACTATGTGCATCTAGGTTGTGAAAAGGGCGTATCTATGAAACAACAGAAACAGCTAAGAGAAACAGGTTAAAACTCTCAGGGAGTGCTGAAGGAGATGTTTGGCCAAATCAAAAGACACTAACTTCATCCAGGCTACTGAAAAGGCATATCAGCAACATCTCAGGATTAGCTAAGGGTATTAAGTTGAAACTTTCAGAGAATATAGATCTAAATTAGAATACACTATGTGCTTATGGGCTATAAAAAAGAATATTCACAGTATCTCAGGAACGGCTAAGGGTATTAAGTTAGAAATATCAGCAAATGTTGAAGGGGATATTGAGCTAAATGAAAGGGCAATATGTGCATCCAGGTTGTAACTTGGGTATACACGCAATATCTCAGGAACATTAGGACATTAGGACATCTAAGGACATTAAGTTGAAACTTTCAGGGAATGTTAAACCGAATGAAAAGTCACGGGAGTTTTGTAAACGGGCGTTTCTGCGATTTCTCAGGAAGGTCTGAAGGCATTAAGATGAAACTTTTAGGGCATTTTTTCTGTTATGTTTCAGGAACAGGTAATTGTATTATGCTGGAACTCTCATGATATGTTAAACTAAATAGAAAAATGCAATATGCATCCAGGCTGCCAAAAGGGAGTATCTGCAATATCTCAATAAAGGCTAAAAGTATTAAGTATAAATTTTCAGGGAATGTTTGACGGGGCACTGAACCCGATCAAAAGACACTTGGTACCTCAAAGTTGTCAAGAAGATGCATCTTTGATATCTCAGAGATGACTAATGGTATTAAATTGAAACTTTCAGAGATTGCAGAGGGGATGTTTGACTATATAAAAAAAACACTAAGTGCATAAAAATTAGCAAAATGTTGTATCTGCAATATGTCAAGAATGGTTCAGGGTGTTAACTTGAAATTTCTAGGGAATGTGGGATTTAAAAAAAAATTAAATCAAAAGACGATACGTGCTTTCAGGCTGTCAAAAGCATATCTGCAATATCTCAGGAACGACCAAGGTTGACAAGTTGAAATTTACAGGGAATGCTAAGGAGGGTGTCCTACCAAATAAACATACAATAAATAATTTCAGGTTGTCAAAAAGGCGTATCTGCAATATCTCAGGTACGATCAAGGGTTGGAATTAACGGTTTAAGAGACCAATTTGAAACTTTGTAGGAATATTGGACCAGGAGATCATTTTTTTTTTACTTGGGACACTAAACGGGTCTATAAGGGGCAATATTTTTTTAAAAGAAAAGGGGGTTCGAACTGGAACTTGAGAGACACTTACCGGAAACGAATCTGGTTGCATTGATTCTTGACAGCCTTATTTTATTTTCATTTTTTCAGCAATAAATCAGAAATTTTCTTAATACACGAGCTAAAAATGTTTTTATTTAAACAAAGAGACAGTTAAAACAAGAAAATATAGAACAGTAATGTTCTTATGATAAATTGGTTATTCAATATTCGTCTATATTCAAGGTTATAACAGGATGTAAGTCAGGATGGCTTCAGCCGTATTGAAGGCAAAAAATTCGGCAGATTTTCAATCAATTTATTTGGATAAAATTTCCCCTCCCCATATACTCCAAGTTATACAGTAAAATTACCACTAAATTTGTTTCAAATTGTATTCAAAATATAAACAGCAATCTTAACTCTTAACTCTCAAGCAGAAGAATGGGAAAAAAACTTTACAAATGTTCTTTTTATTCTCCAATAAAAGAATAATGTCGATTAAGGATTAACAGAAATTAATTTAATAAAACAACTTTTTCAAAAATAAGCTTTCAAACAAAATTAAAGAACAACATTAAACAAATCACGAGAAGAAATAAAGGCAAATAATCATTCGACTCTAAAATTAACAAAAATTACTGTCAATGAATACATGAGACCCAAAACAAACAGAAAATATCCCAAACAGAAGTGGGACTAACGCCCCTTATCCTCTGTAAAGGCCAGAGCGCCATTTGCGCTTTATGAAAACAAAATATAATTTAAACATTTTCCCTTTTATAACGTTAATAAATCCAAAATTTTCGACAAAAATACGATATACGTTCATTAGCTCTTTTCAGGAATTTTGGTTTTTACATTTTTTTTTAATTATTATTTTTACACTACGACAAATAAAAGCATACCACTCGAAATAAAAATTGTTTTAGCAAAGTACCAACAACGCTTTTGCCTTTCGAAAGCTTAGGGGGCATCAGTCCTATTCCTTTTTATGATGACTTCTGTTTTTGTTTCAGGTTTGATTTGATTAATCACTGTAATTTCTGTTTGTTTTAAGTCTTATTTATGCATTGATAGTGATTTCTGCTCATACTTAACTTTAGTTATGATTCAAATTTATTGCTGCTCATCAGCGGTTTACGGTAGGTCTTTATTCAACTTTGAAAAACTTTTTTTTTGAAAAAGTTCATTTTTTTAATTAATCCTAAGAATAACCTGGAAATTAATGCCGCTGCATATCGGTTTTCGGTCAAGCACTGTCATAGATAGTGTTGAGCAGTGTTTGTTAGCGGACGAAATAGCGGAGTGTCAAAGTCTGTTTAAAAGATCAGTAACTGAAAAGTTTCACGCCTAGTTGCTAAAGATAGAAATACAACAAGTCATTCAGGGGTACTGTTTAAACTGCTGACTGGCACCATCAGACTTAGACAGCGCTTTCACACATATTGATTTATCCCGTTTTGTTGGGATTTCTTGGTCATCTGTAAGAGTCTGTTCTCTATACAGGGATAAAAGATTTTCAGTGATTATTGAGATGTAAAAGACCTAACCAATATTTAAGAGCTATCCATGTTTATCTCTTATAATCGAGGATTTGATATTTGGTATCACAAGCGTCATCACGTCATTTTTTTAATTACATATTTATCATGGTGACCCTCAACAATAAAAGGCGAGATAAATTAGCATTGGTAGTTTATAAGAAAAAATTATCATCAAAGAGTTACAAAATCCTATATAGTTATTTAATAGTTGTAATCGTGATGACTAACGCTGACTCACAGCTCATTTTCTCATTTTTTTTAGTCGTGCTATTATTTGACACATGGCAGGTCGAGATTTATCCTGAAATAAGATTTTTTAATCCCCCCCACCCCTTTAGATTTAGAGAAAGCATAAATAGAAACACAGGACAAGGAAACCTTTCGACAATCTTAGTATGAAAACAAAACACAAAGTTTGGTATTCTTACTAGACAGAATTCACGTTCCGTACTATCGTTCACTTCATCCGACCTCAAAGTGTTAGTTATAAGTACATAAGTGTTTTCTAGCATACACAGAGCTCCTACATGTAAACACGGCAAACACAGAGCTCCTACTCCTACTGAAAGACAATCAGTTGATTTTTATTTCGAATGTTTAAACGACTCTTAAGCAGTATAAACTTTTGGAGGGGGAAGGTCAGAATTGAGTTCTGCTCTCAAAGCTATCCTTCTATCTGGAAAGCGCTGCTTCTTTTGATATTACAAAACGTGATCTAGCTCAAAGAGATACATTCTTGAATCAAATATTGCCGGGGACCTCCAAAGGGCTTTATTGGAACAAATACATGCTAAGTTTATAAAACTTTATTCTTGTCACACTTGTTGACGCTACTAACTATTTTGATCCTTGCTTCAAGAAAATGCAAATTCTCCCTATCAATTTTATCCCTGCTGAATGATTTCAGTTGAGATGTCTATTATGCTTTCTTGTCGGTCCAACGTGGAGTTGCTGACGGAAAGACCATCGCTGTCTCTACAAGATGACCTTAAAAGACCAAAGTGGTCTGGAGGGCTTACCTGCAGAATCTGCTCCTGTACACACTTGGCGTGCTTTGACATACAAATTCATAGCTTCGAAGGTCTTTAACAGGGAGACTTTTTCCATAAAAAAAGCTTCAATGAAGCAGTGGAACGTCGAAAGCCAGATAAGTTACTAGTAAGTACCATGTGGATAATTTCCGGCATTTCAATCATCTTTCGTTAAAGTGGAAAATCAAGATTACGAAAAAAAGTGGAGGATAAGAGGGTAGACTTCCCTGTAGGGCAATTTATGTTTGCTATGTGCAACTGTATGAACGAATGAATGTTTACATCAATTAGGTTTAATGGAAGAATTTTCGACAGTTTTAAAAATGATTAAATACGTCAGAATTTTGCTCGCTGACATTTGGCGATGTAGGGTAAACTCTTTTCCTTGTCACAGTAAATAGCAGAATACGGCAGTTTTTTATGGATCTCTAGCGCTGCTTATAAAAAGATATTAGGACTGAAAGTTCTTGCTCATATCCCATAGGTCATATCCCAATTCTCTATGATCATCAGTTCAAAAACATTACCCCGGAAAAAACCTCAACAAATTATCAATTAAAAGAGAAATGGAAAAATAATAAGGTTAAGCATCATTCTAGGGAACTCAGAAGAATTGAAATTAACCCTGTAATTTTCATCAAGGTAACGCCTGATCTTGGGAGGCTTTCCTCAATTTTCAAAATCTGACTTCCCCAATTTAACTCAATTTAGCGCAATATTTTTTTCACAATTCAAATACATAAGAAACCACAAATAGATTCTAGAATTTTTATCAAATAAATGATAGGCGTATCAGAACTAAAACCTTTTGTAATTTTTATTTTCATTTCTGTCTTCTGTTTTTAGGAGATTGGTCACATTATCCTCTGAACAATTCACAAATTGTTAAGGTTGTTAAACTCATCGACACCTCGTACGATGTATCAAAGCACGTTGGATCAAAGTACTTTGCATCAAAAAGTATTGACAAATTAGGTCAAGCTGATTTTTCAAAGAAATAATAAGTGAGGTCTGTTAAATTCGGACTATCATCTAGAGAAGAACCAGGTACAATAACAATGATAAAGAAAGAGCTTGTGAATGTTTCTTTCAATGTAAGAATGAGGTATTGCCTAGTTTTGCAGTAAAACTGATGTTAACTGCAAACTATTGAAGTTAGTGAGAATCAAACAGGTCGTGGTAACGAGCCTAATTATCAGCGACGAATAGTAAGGAGCGACGTAGCTCAATAGTAACCGAAACTCTAAAAAATGGAATTTTGATACCAATAGTTATACAAAAGAATCCCATTTTAATGCTGATTTTAAATATATAAGTTTCATCAAGATTAGTCTTACCCATCAAAAGTTACGAGCTTGAGAATATTTGCCTCATATTCGAAAATAGGGTAAAAAGCCCCCTAAAAGTCATACAATATTAACGAAAATCACGCCATCAGATTCAGTGTATCAAAGAACCTTGTTGTAGAAGTTCAAGCTCTCATCTACAAAAATGTGGAATTTCGTATTTTTGTCAGAAGACAGATCACAGATGCGTGTTTATTGTTTTTTTTTCTGCTTTTTTTTTCAAGGGGTGATCGTACCGACCCAGCGGTCCTAAAATGTCGCAAGAGGGCTCGTTGTGACGGAAATTAAAATTAAAAAGACAGATCACGGATGAGTGTTTATTTGTTTTTTTTGTTTGTTTTTTTTTTGGTTTTTTTTTCAGGGGTGATCGTATCGACTGAATGGTCCTAGAATGTCGCAAGAGGGCTCATTCTAACGGAAATTAAAAGTTCTAGTGCACTTTTTAAGTGACCAAAAAATGGAGGACACCTAGTCCCTTCCCACGCTCATTTTTTCCCAAAAGTCACCGGATCAAAATTCTGAGATAGCCATTTTATTCACCATAGTCGAAAAAACTTATAACTATGTCTTTGGGGACTACTTACTCCCACGCAGTCCCAGTGGGAGGAGCTGCAAGTTACAAACTTTGACCTGTGTTTACATATAGTGATGGTTACTGGGAAGTGTGCAGACGTTTTCAGGGGGATTTTTTTGGTTTAGGAGGGACAGTTGGGGGGGGGGGGTTACGTGGGAGGATATTTCCATGGAGGAACTTCTCATGGGGGAAGGGAATTTCTACGAAGGGGTCGCAAAATTTTCTAGCATTATTTGAAAAAACAATGAAAAAATAAATACGAAAAGTTTTTATCTACTGAAAGTAAGGAGCAGCGTTAAAAATTAAAACGAACAAAAATTATTACGTATATGAGGGGCTTACCTCCTAGTAATACCTCACTCTTTACGCTAAAGTAGTTTTAGTAATTTCAACTATTTATTCTACGGCCTTTGTGATTCAGAGGTCATTCTTAAGGAATTGGGATAAAATTTAAGCTTTAGTGTAAAGGTGAACCCCCTCATATGCGCAATAGTTACGTAAGTTAATTCGTAAGTTATGTATATTTTTTACCAATGAAAACGTTCGTAAGAAATTAAAAGTTCTGGTTGCCTTTTTAAGTAATCAAAAAATTGGAGGACAACTAGGCCTCCCCTCGCTCCTTTTTTCTCAAAATCTTCCGATTAATTGCAATTAATTAGTACACAAATTTCGTTTTAATTATTTATTTGCGGAGAGCCCAGATCAAAACATGCATTAATCCAAAAACGTCCAGAAATTAAATAAAAAAAAACAAGTTTTTTTTAAATGCAAGTAAGGAGCAACATTAAAGCTTAAAATGAACAGAAATCACTCCGTTTATGAAAGGGGCTTTTCCTCCTCAACGCCCTGCTCTTTAAGCTAAAGTTTCTTACTGTTTTAAAAAGTAGAGTTAAGAAAAAGAGTCAAACTTTAGCGTAAAGAGCTTGGCGTTGAGGAGGAAAAGCCCCTTTCATATACGGAGTAATTTCTGTTCGTTTCAAGCTTTAATGTTGCTCCTTACTTTCATTAAAAAAATTGTTTTTTTATTTAATCACCAAGGAAAATCGAATTCTTCTCAGCAATGTAGTTAACAAAAAACCAGTCACATCTTTCTTTGAGCAATATTTCATGTCTTTTTGTTTCCTTTTTATTCTGTTCATGTTTCTCTGGCAATTGTTCTAAGGCTGTCAAAAGCAAAATGGAATTTTGTATTTGCTGGCTAGTCACTAGAGACCCTAAAAACTTTTAAAAAAAATAGACACTTCTGTTGCAAAAATTAATACGAAAGATTCCGAAAATTTTTGACTGAAAGTAAGACAAACATTGCCTAAAAGTTTTACTAGTTTAAAATAGTAAAATACACAAGGGCAGTCTATTGCCTTTCAAAGCTCAGATTATACTAAAAAGATAGTAAAGCTACATCTACTAATGTTATCTCGTCATAGCGCTAAATAATTTGAGCCTGACACATTGGTGGTCATCAGCCTTAAAAAACCCTCAAATATTCCCCAAAAATTAAAGTCATTTTTTAAATTTTATGTAGCCTAATTTGAGTGCCTTATTTTGAGTGCCCTATCGTTTCCATGCTTCCGTTAATCATCGTTTCAAACTTGGAAGAGTGGCTATATAAATGATAAAAGGAGAGGAAATATCAAAAAGCTGGGATGTAGAGTCAAAGTCTTTTTTCCCTAGGTACTTGTGCTTCAGATTAATCAAGGAGTCTGCCTTTACTGATCCTGTGTTTTCTATGGGTTTTAATTATCACTAAAGTTCCTCAGAAAAACCTTCTAAAGTTTCCCTTTTAGACTTTATTGACCCATATTGTTTTACAGGTCAAATCATATACTCTCGTCTCTCTACCCCCCAAAAATCAAACTGAGCGCATTATCTTGCCTAATTTGAGTGCATTGCGTTTTTCTTATCCCTCGTAGGCTAACTAACGGAGCTTTTTTAGGGATGCAGTCTGAAAATAAAGAGGATATGTCGAAATCAAAGCCACTGGACTCACTTCTTTTAATCAAACACTTACAGACCAATTTTTTTTTATAGCGTAGTTTTCCATCTTACTTGAATACAATTAACGTCGCTAACTCTGAAATCCAAGTTTCAACCTGCCTCTGATCATTTAACGCACAATATAGTATAGATTTGTTTCTGCATAGTTCTAGTGATAAGAGGAACAAAAAGGTTACAGATATAGTCAAGGAGCCACACAAGGGAAATGTTGATATCTAAGGTTTTGGGGGATCAACGGACAGCAGAAGATTTGAGAATGCAATCTGATGTAATCGATCATGCTGAATATGAAAATCGGTGTTATATAGTCGACAAATGGGTGTTACATTCCCATTTCCTCAAATTCCTTTAAAATTGATCTCAAATGACAAATTTCCTTACAGTTAATAAACTGCTCCAAAATTACTCAATTATTGGTCAAATTAAAGGAATTTGAATAAAGTTAATATACTTTGTTTTTTCAAAATTGTTTCATATTTGCTGTTCCGTTATAATCTGTAAAAATCAATGAAAAGGGTATCATAATTTAAAGTGCTTTGAGGGAAATAGGAAAACTCAGTCAAAGCATTAAGATCTATGGATGAGAATAATGCTGCTACTTGAATGGAGCCTGTTGCCAGAAATATATTTACTGGACGGTAAGTTATACATATCACACTTGTCGAAAAATGGGAATTCTAAAAGTAGAATAGAAACCCTATCCTGTCATCTTCAAATCTTATTCAGCCAGGTAAGTCTCGTAAAGTTTAGCTAAGGTGAAAAATGCAGGTGACAGTAAAATGCAGAGATCTCATTGGTTTGGCAGTTGATCAGAATGCTGCCATTTCAGACTTTTACGATCTAGCTTCTTCGTGCAGTGCTCCTAACGCAGTTTATTAATGTGTCAAGTAACCCAGCAGAATCTCAACCTTATGTTGGTTTCAATTTCTTTTTTCAGCAACATATGAGAATAAGACTGATATTTCTATTACCAAGATGGGGAAGCTAGTGGCTCCCCACTCATCATCTAATCAAGCAGTTGTGGCAGAAGCCATTAAGACTTTTTAAGAACTGCCAAAACACTAAGACTAAGTTACGCTGTTGTTACATGCGACCAGGCTGTAGATTTATGAAATTATACATGCCTTAAGGGTATGGAATTCCACAGCATCTTCTGGCGTTGTCCTCAGAATGGATGATCTTCATATTTTAATGTATTTTATCAATGGGATGGGTTATATAATAAAATGCCCTGGTTTCAAAATGCTGGTTTTTGAGGCAGAAATTCTAATAGAAGGAACCAAAAGGAAATTGAAGAGTGGAAAACTGTATAATGAACCCCTCATGTCCTAGTTCTTGACGATATATATGTTCTGTTCTAGGAAGCTTCTGAAGATTTTTGGATCAAATCAAAAGATTTATTGTACATTACTATCTTTGGAAAAATTGAAGGCCTACTAAATAACTTGAAAATGTCAAGAAAAGATACTCCCATTGATGAGAGCATTCAGTGTCTTAAGGAAAAACTTACCACATCATACTCCTGGTTGGAAATGTTTGAGAATTCATGTAGATGCTCAAAAGCCTGAAATTTCTGGAAACAATTCAAAGAAAGCAATGAAAGATCTGGTGACTGGGATGGCAACCTTGCCAGATTAGACCAAATGTTTTCTTATTTACTTGCTTGTGATCACAAAAAAATACGGGATACCCCTAAGGGTAAATTAGGCATTGTGCAATGAACTATTCCATGTGAAGAGACAAAATGCCAAATCCAAATCTATATCCCTGATCATGCAATGGAATTCACAATTATTTGGATACAAATATAAAGGGTGTAATTATAGAGATTACAGTAAATGAGCTGGCAATTGTGAAGTAGACTTTAACTCTTCCTTTTTGTGTCTCAGTCTCGGCTATATTTAGTGATATACTACGTATTGTACCTAAAAGTGAATTTGGCACCACTAACCCCAAAGATCGTCCTTCTTGATGTAGTAGAAGGCTGTTGTTAATGAGAAGTTTGTCTTTGAGTCCAGGCTCAATCTTTTTCGGTGCAGTAATGACGAGCTGCTCAGTATTCATACTCTTGAGACTGTCGATAATGAGATTGCTAAAAGTCCTCTTGATAAGAGAGTTATTGAAAACAGTGAACTTGAGTGGTACTTGGACGAAGATAAAGCTACCCTTATTGAAGTGAAAGTCATGAGTAATGAGCAGGTGAAGCAAAAAAACTCCCAGACTTTTAGTGCTGTAGATGTCATCAATTTTGAACTTCAAACTGCTATTTCTAGGGACATAAGAACTGAGGCATGAGAGCTGATGTTACTGGCGACATAGAAATTCACCTTTTGAAGGATTTTCATTCTCTTGAGCTCCTCCCATATACACCTTCGGTATTTGGAAGAAGTGCAATTTCTGGGAAGGTTGTATCAAACAGTCGTGGTACCAAACTGTAGTAAGGAGCGACCCGGCTCAATAGTAACCAAAACTCTAAAAAATGGAATTTTGATACCAATAGCTACATCAAAAGAATTGCATTTTAATGCTAATTTTAAATATATAAATTTCATCAAGTTTAGTCTACCCATCAAAAGTTCCGAGCCTGAGAAAATTTGCGCTATTTTAGAAAATACGGTAAAACACCCCCTAAAAGTCATAGAATCTTAACGAAAATCACACCATCAGATTCAGCGTATCAGAGAACTCTACTGTAGAGGTTTCAAGCTCCTATCTACAAAAATGCAGAATTTTGTATTTTTTGCCAGAAGGCAGATCACGGATGCGTGTTTATTTGTTTGTTTGTTTGTTGTTTTTTTCCCCAGGGGTGATCGTATCGACCCAGTTGTCCTAGAATTTTGCAAGAGGGCTCATTCTATCGGAAATGAAAAGTTCTAGTGCCCTTTTTAAGTGATCAAAAAATTGGAGGGCACATAGGCCCCCTCCCACGTTAATAAGTTTCCCAGTCAACGGACCAAAATTCTGAGATAGCCATTTTATTGGTGAGATATCCCCATAGTCGAAAAACCTAATAACTAGTTCTTTGGGGACAACTTACTACCCCACAGTCCCCGTGGGAGGGGCCACAAGTTACAAACTTTGACCAGTGCTTACATATAGTAATGGTTATTGGGAAGTTTAAAGGCGTTTTCAGGAGGATTTTCTGGTTAGGGGGAGGGGTTGAGAAGAGGAGGATATGCTGGGGGAACTTTCCATCGAGGAATATGTCATGGGGGAAGAATATTTCCATGATGGGAGTGCAGAATTTACTAGCATTATTTAAAAAAAAAGAAAAAATAATATGAATTTTTTTCTCAGCTGGAAGTAAGGAGGAGCATTAGAACTTAAAACAAACAGAAATTATTACCCATATGAGAGGCTCACCTCCTCCTAATACCTCGCTCTTGACGCTAAATTATTTTTAATAATTTCAAATACTTATTCTAAGGCATTTGTGATTCAGGGGTCATTCTTAATGAATTGGGACAGCATTTAAGCTTTAGTGTAAAGAGCGATGTACTGACCAGGGGGCAAACCCCCACATATATGTAATAAAAACATGAGAATACAAAAGTTTTTTTCGTAAACTAATTTATAAGTTACGTATATCTTTTACTAATAAAAAGATTCGTAAAAAATTAAAAGTTATAGTTGGCTTTTTAATTAACCAAAAAATCGGAGTTCAACTAGGCTTCCTCTCCCGCACTTTTTTTTCTCAAAATCATTCGATGAAAATTATGAGAAAGCCATTTAGCCAAAAAAAAAAAAAATAACTAAATTTCGTTTTAATTATTCCTCTGCGGAGAGCCAAAATCAAAATATTCATTGATTCAAAAACGTTCAGAAATTAAATAAAAAAAACAAGTTTTTTCAACTGAAAGTAAGGAGCAACATTAAAATTTAAAACGAACAGAAATTACTTCGTATATGAAAGGGGCTGCTTCCTCATCAACGCCCCGCTCTTTACGCTAAAGTTTTTTACTGTTTTAGAAAGAAAAGTTGAGAGAAAGAGTCAAACTTTAGAGTAAAGAACGGGGCGTTGATGAGGAAGCAGCCCCTTTTCATATACGAAGTAATTTCTGTTCGTTTTAAGTTTTAATGTCCCTCCTTACTTTCAGTTAAAAAAAACTTGTTTTTTATTTAATATCAGTCAGGAATCAAGTCAGCTCTTCTTGAGTATCTGAATCCAAAACGAAATTTGAATGAGTGGCCCGTTAGCATCGAGATTAGCAGTGAGTCGACTCGTTCGAGGATGGTAGACTTGATGCCGTACCCCAGAAACTACCCACAAACTAAATGAGAAATGATTGAGAGCTACGCAAAACGAACATTTCTGCTCCTGTGCCTTTAAAGAACTGCATGAGTTTGCAGATAGATATGATGAAATATTTAGATAGGGTGACAAAGAAAAGATTATGAATTCATTGAAGGACTGCGGTTGCTGCCATGAGCATGAAGATGTGCATACAAATTTATACCATATCTAAGTAGACACTCATAGCTAAATGATTGGAACTCAACACTATCAAACGCCAAGGGAAAGGCAAAACTGAATTAACTTGCATTGGGTAAATTTGAAACTTGCTCCATGTGCTGAAGCAGCTTTAAGTTTCTGCCTCTCTGAATGCTTTCAGGACCAGATTAAAATAATGATGCTCAGCAAGAGTAGAAGTAGTGATACAGGCTTTAAACAGCGTTTGAGGTGTACCCATAAAGAGGTGGATACTAGAGTTGTGTTGCACAGGGAATGATTGAAGAGGGGTATGTATATTGTATATGTCGATGCAAATCAGTTATTCTTTGGATACCACAGAAACGGTCAAAAATGGAAAGTTTTTGTCCGATTCCGTGAATGTTCAGCGCCTTTGAATCAACTTTACGAGAATTTACCAAACGATCTACTTTTTTTCCATCTGCCTTCTTCATACACATTTGGGCTGTGATGTAGCCTAGTTGGTTTTATGCTCTTTAAATGAAAGGAATGGTGACTAAGACTGTCGAGAAATGGAGGTTGCAGGAACAGATTAATGTGCTTGTGAAAGACATAGAGTTCATAGTATAACTTTCTGATAAAATACTTGAATATTAAAGTGAGCTTTTTCTTGTCGATGCAAACAATGAAATTACAAGTTTCAAGGTCACCAGCAATGTGGTGCAACGTTATTAAAAGTTTGAAGATAATCAGCAATGCGGGTCATTGAAATTGCAAGTTTCAAGGTCATCAAAACGACTAGTACTCATCAGCCGAGCTCATATTCAAAATCAGCGCTATCGATTACCCCATATTCCGTTGTCAAACCTTCCGCTACTCACGGATCACCTACTAGTCACATTTTCAGCGTTTTCAACATTTTTAGGCTCCCTGACTAATAGCGCGAAACTGACTGCATTATCTAAGCCAGATATGATCTAACTTAAAATTCACAACCTAAAGCCCTTAGCTTCTCCTAAGTAAAATCCTAAATCTAAGTTAAACAAAGTAAAATCCTTCAGAACGCTCCAGTTAAAAGGGAAAAGGTGACAGTCCGTGTCATATACCAGACTATGTCTAATCATTCAATAAACTAGTTTTCATTTAAGTTTTTTTTTCTATACGACCTTCATGTTTTCATGGGGGGGTTGGGGCAAAAATTTTGCTTCTTCAACTAGGTAACATCTTAAAGCAAGGTTTCATTTCCTTTCTGCTTTCAAATCAAATTTGTCTTTAGTTTGCCTTGTCCTGCTTTGTAACATTTTTTTTTTATTCTTCCCAATTTTCCATTAACTCAGAAATATTTTCTCATTTGGACATGGTTCTCTTCTCTGTTTTTCTTCTTTTTTCCAAAGTATAAATGTTTCTATCAGAAAAGATAAAGGTCATGTGAACACTAAGTTAGATTTATAAATTTTGAATCGAGATTTACGCAACAATCTGGGAACAGATATTTTGTCGGTCATCCATTCTCGAGAATTTGTTTGATGATGACATTGAGTCATGATGCTTGGTCTCTTGTGCTTATTTGAGCTTTATTCAATTGTGAAGATTGTAAAAGCCTGTCACACACAAATTTATCTGGTAGACGGGGAAAATTTTCGGAAAAGTTAGGATACATACAAAAACAGATTAACTATTTGAAAAAATTTGCGGAAAAAGATGTTAAAAATCTCAATTGTCTTAATGAGGGTAGATGGCCTAATCAGGAGAAAATATTATTGTCAAAATACTTTAAACAAGGTTTGAAGTAATTAACCGCCAATTAGTTCAAGCATAGAAATCTAAAATTGTCATTTATTCATAAGTTATTCAAATAAGTATAAATTTTGTGCAAGAGACAACTGGTTTGTCTAATTTCTTATCATGACTCACAGCTTCAATTTCATCTTCAAAACAACAACAATAACAAAAAATTAATGCTATACCTCTATGTCTGGGATAAAAAATATCATGTAATTAACCAATAGAAAACTTTCGAGTATACATCAAAGATTTACAACTAAAATTCAATTCATTTTTTTCTTTCCAAATAATCAATATATGTATTGGTTTTGTTTGTAATAGAATTTTCACTACCGGTTGTTTGGCGATCTTTTAAGCATTAGTGTCAATTTTCAAGAATTAAATCACTTAGAGATTGGCTTGAAAAGGCTCAACTTGAAAAGAACTTTAAGACCATTTTTCTTATGCTTTGAGGTTGAGGAGCATAAGCTTTGAAGATTTGTCTATTACAATATTACAACAATACAACAATATTACAATATTACAATATTATATTACAATCCTCTCTAATCTTGAACTAAATTATGATGTCTCTTGACATTATTTAATTCCGAGCGTCAATAGAAACTAGACCTCCATTGCCTGTGCAACAGGAAGTGTTGCAACAACTGTGCCCTGTTCCTTAGGGCACAGTTGCGGAGCAACACGTGCAACTGTGCCCTACGGGACGCAGTTGCGGAGCAACAGTCTCCATTATGTCCTTCAGAGGACATTTTTCTAATGCGGCTTCGATTGTTATCTTGAAGCATCTTTGATATGGTTTTATTTCGAGCTCCTACTAAACTGAGTTTGGTAAAATGTTTAGCTGGTCCAGAAATCAACGAGAAAAAAAAATTCTAGCTGGCCCAGAACCGAAGTTACCTCTAGAACGTCGAAACTTCGGAAATTATTTCTAAGAGAACGAAGCAACTTGGTATAAAGAACACTTCACTTCTTCTTGCATAACTTTCATTGCACTACTCGATAAAAATAGACATCAAAATCGAAAATTTAAGAAAATTTCAAAAAATCGGAACGAAATTGACTTTTCCGGAATTATTTCCGGGAAATCTGTAAGAGCTACGGAATTTCATGCTTCAGTTCTCGAAAACATCAATAAAAGTTCTATATGAGTTCATAATTATTTTATCTCTAAAACGTTTACTTCCGAAACTAGGGCCGTCTTAACTTGACGCCAATTCGAAGTATTATGTTTCGAGACGCACATTTCGGGAATTATTTCCGGGAAATCTGAAAGAGATAGGGAAATAACGTCTCATAGTTTTCTGCTTAACTTTTGATGGTCTGAACTAGGAAAATATAAAACAAACCAAATTCACCAAAAAATTTAAATTGCCCCGAGGGCATGACAAAACTTCCAAATAGAAAAACCCAAAGAAGGAATTTTATTTCGGAGAAACTATTGTAAGCTCCAGTTGTTAGGAGATCGAGACCTGTCGAACCACGTTGGAAAAAAAAATTCTAGCTGGTCCAGAACAGAAGTTACCTCTAGAACGTCGAAACTTCGGAAATTATTTCTTAGAGAACGAAGCAACATGGTATATAGAACTTCACTTCTTCTTGCATACTTTTCATAGCACTACTCGATAAAAATATGAGAAACATCAAAATCGAAAATTTGAGAAAATTCCAAAAAAAATAAGAACGAGATGGACTTTTCCGGAATTATTTCCGGGAAATCTGTAAGAGCTACGGAATTTTGTGCTCCGGTTCTCAAAGAGACAAATGAAAGTTCTACATGAGTTCAGCATAACTGTATTTCTAACAAGCTTATTTCTGAAGCTATGGTCGTCTTAACTTGATGCCAAACATCGAACGCACAGTTTCTAAGAAAAAAACGGTTTTATTTTTTTTTATGGAAAACTGTTAGAAATTTTAGGAACTTCTCGAATTTTTTTACTCTGTTTCACGTTTCCCTTCCCTCTGAAAATTCTAAAATTTTTAACTCTTACCACTTCGGAGCTACAGGTCGCTGATCACGGTGAAAAAAAAACAAAAAAACTACGAAAGCAGTAGTGTTGCTCCGCAACACAATGAATGACAATTACCTTAATCACAACGAAAGTGTGTTGTTGTACATGGTAGGTTTTCTCCCTCCATGAACACTGCAAAAGATACTCGAGTCACCCAGGGCTTACGCAGAGACAACTTTTTTGGCAAAAGATGTCCTTTGTTCCCTACGGAAAATCCCGTCCGTAAAAAATACACCCCTCCAAGCCCCTTTTTCAAACGTATATTTCCCAATAACAAATACTATATGTGAACAATTGGCAAACTATACAACTTACATCCCTTTTACCGGAGGTTATGCAGGGTCTTTTCATCGCCAAAGGTATAGTCAATAACTATTTCTACTATGTTCGATCGAATTGATATCTAAAAATTTTGATCGGATGTCTTTGGGGCGAAAAGAGGCATGATAAGCAGGCTAGTTGCGCTCCAATTCTTTTGTTTGTCGAATAAGGCACTAGAAATTTTGATTTTCATTTGAATGAGCCCTCTCCCAAGCTTCTAGGATCAATGGTTCGGTACGATCACCTCTGAAAAGAAACACGCATCCGTGAACTTTCTTCTGTTGAAAAAAAGAAAATCCACATTTTTTGCATGTCGGAGCTCAAAACCTCTATAGTATGGTTCTCAGATGTGGTGAATCTGATGATAAGTATTTCATTAAGATCGCTTGACATCTCGCCAGTGTTTCCCCCTTTTTCAAAAATCAGGCAAATTTTCTCAGGTTCGCTACTAGTTTACTGAACAAACTAGTTTGTTTACAAAGAGATTGAAAGAGTACCAAACAGTTCGTGGTAGCGAACTGTAGTAAGGAGTGACCCGGCTCAATAGTAACCAAAACTCTAAAAAATTGCATTTTCATATCAATAGCTACATCAAAAGAATCGCATTTTAATGCTGATTTTAAATTTATAGGTTTCATCAAGTTTAGTTTTACCCATCAAAAGCTACGAGCCTGAGAAAATTTGCCTTATTTAAGAAAATAGGGGGAAACACCCCCTAAAAGTAGTACAATCTTAACGAAAATGATACCATCAGATTCAGCGTATCAGAAAACCCTACTGTAGAAGTTCCAAGCTCCTATCTACAAAAATGTGGAATTTTGTATTTTTAGCCAGAAGACAAATCACGGGTGCGTGTTTATTTTTTTGTTTGTTTTTTCTTTCTTTCTTTTTCCCAAGGGTCATCGTATCGACCAAGTGGTCCTAGAATGTCGCAAGAGGGCTCATTCTAACGGAAATGAAAAGTTCTAGTGCCCTTTTTAAGTGACCAAAAGGAGGGTATCTAGGCCCCCTCCCACGCTCATTTTTTCCAAAAGTAAACGAATCAAAATTTTGAGATAGCCATTTTGTTCAGCATAGTCTAAAACCATAATAACTATGTCTTTGGGGATGACTTAATCCCCCACAATCCC
Organism: Artemia franciscana; assembly: GCF_032884065.1. Lineage (NCBI taxonomy): Eukaryota > Metazoa > Arthropoda > Branchiopoda > Anostraca > Artemiidae > Artemia > Artemia franciscana. The sequence goes on from NW_027062663.1 coordinate 188,583, forward strand.
TGGGGGAGGGGCTGAAAGTTACAAACTTTGACCGATGTTTACATATAATAATGGTTATTGGGAAGTGTACAGACGTTTGCAGGGGGATTTTATTTTGTTTGGGGGTGGGGCTGAGGGGAGGGGGCTATGTTGGAGGATCTTTCCTTGGAGGAATCTGTCATGGGGGAAGAAAAATTCAATGAAAAGGGCGCAGGATTTTCTAGCATTACTATAAGAAAACAATGAAAAATAAACATGAAAACGTTTTCATGAAAGGAAGGAGTAGCATTGAAACTTAAAATAAACAGAGATTATTACAAATATGAGGGTTTCTAAAAATACTTTAGCATAAAGAGCGAGGTATTTAGGAGGAGGTAAATACCTCGCTCTTTATGCTAAAGTATTTTTAGTAATTTCAACTATTTATTCTACGGTTTTTCTGATTCAGGGGTCATTCTTAAAGAATTGGGACAAAACTTACGATTTAGTGTAAAGAGCGAGGTATTAACTGACTTACGCGCGCGGGGGGCTTTGGGGGGCGCGAAGCGCCCCCACCAACTAGGTGTTGGGGTGGCAGCTAGTATATATATATATATTTATATATATATATATATATATATATATATATAAATATATATATATATATATATATAATAATCAAAATAAACAGCTTAAATCCAATCCCCAGTCAAGGGGTATGTGCCACCCTTCCTCCCTCCTATTGCATTGTCATAACCTTTCGTATGTATAGATTGTATCATATTGTATACAGGGCTGAGTCCAGAAGCAGTAGGAGGGGGAACCAGGGTTGAATCCCACCCCTCCCAGGTATTTTTCTAACTCGTAAATTGGTCATAAAAACGCATACAAAAAACTGCAACTCTTCCTATGACTCGAAAACTAGGCTTAAAAATGGAAGTAAGAAAAACTTATATCTCCAACCTGAACAAAAGCTCGTTTGGTAACCCACACCCTCTCGAACCGTTTTTCTGTGGTAAACTTCTGTCTAAAGACTCTAAACAAAAATCCTTTTGGTAACCAGACCCAACAAAACTTCTTTTGGTAAACCTCAACTCCCTCCCTCTAAAAAAAACTGAAACTCCCGTTCCCGAACAATAGTCTTTTTAGCCCCCTTCCCTCCCCCTTCAAACAAAAATTCTAGATGTGTACCAGATTGTATAGTGCATTAAAATTATTGTTATTTTTGCAAGGAGTTTATATGTTAATAAACCTTAGCAAATGAATAAGATAATTTGAAAGTTTCTATTAGGTTATTGTTGTAGTCTCTTTCTGAAGTTCTAAATTGTTTCAATTTTATGATGATAGATCTTTGTCTATACAGTGCTTCTTTGTTAAGAATAAACCTAGAAAGGAGCGATGTGCAACTGATAAGACATACACTGATAGTCTGTGTAGGCTTTACCACAAGTTTCAATCCCCACTACACAGCTAAATTCGCAGATTTTAACCAAACAGTGTCTCCTTTGATGTGAATTCACTCAGTTTACGGTTGCCCAATACCCTCTCTGACGGTCCAAAACTCGTTGCTAACCTTAAAATTACCGAGCTTCTATAAATATTCATAAAGAGTTGTAAATTTGCTCAAAACAAATATAACAACATACAAAATAAATACGAAATGGGTGATAATTAAATTATAGCTTATAATTAGATTAGATAATTGATTAGAAACGGGATATAATTAGATTAGAAAGGCACAAGGGACCATTTGGGTATGATGTGTCTCAGGACTCCCCTTCATCTTTCTTCGCAGGAAAAAAAAAACCTAGAATCTAGAACTTTCACACTGAAAATGCACATTTTTTATTCTAACCTTTACCAAACCCAATCTGTGGGACATCCACCTCTCTCTTCATGCTCGCTCTTGAAATGTTCAATAAAAGTCTCGCAAGCTGTCTGATGGTCAGCTATGTTGATTTTTGCTTCCTAATAGCAAAGGTCAGATTAAATATTACAACAAAACGTTTACTGTTTCAAAGAGACAACTTAAACACCAGTGCCTACATGTTGAAATCTATAACTTTACAAGGACAAGGTTCGACACAAAAACCTCCCGTTTCGCCAATTTTTTGACACTTATTTCCCTTGCAATTCCAGGGAAAATATTCGTCAACTAACGTTGAATTGAGGTTTAATTCTTGCAAATGTCTAAATTTATGAATTGAATCAATCGCCTTGCCAAGTTTAAGTCTAAATCCATTAAACCCAAGTTATAAAAAAAGGCTAGCAACAACAAGCTCAATGGTTAAATTTTTTATGACCTGTTAAATTCAATAGCTTAGTAATTTCATCCCATTATTCCTTGTACTGACAAAACCCAATTCCTCAAGGAATCTCTCTTCGAGCCCGATGAATTGTATCATTCACCCCAGTACCTCCAAGACATGATTAAGGTACAGCTCACACACCGAACAGTCAGGTTGGCTCAAAAATTACAAGTATCTTCACATCAAGAAAAGAAAATTATACACAATTAATTTTTAGGGGAAGTAGCATGGTAATATCGCTTCCCTAGCCCGCGAAAAATTAAGAATCAGGAGCTGCAAGCGAGCTTTTTGTTTTTTAGAAAAGATACAAATATATCCACAGGAAAATTAGTTTTAATTTTCAACCACTTATAGTAGCTAATACGGCAGAATAGCATAAATTAAATCTTAATTAGTTAGATAAAACGTCTGGTATAACGCAGGCAAATATGGAAACTAACAACAAGAAGACAAAATAAAGGATAAGTTGCTATTTTATACACACTAGTTCTAAACCGTTTGAGATGGTTAAACACCTTAGAATACAAAACAATTCTGCGGTTCAATTCAGAACAGTGTACCCACATTTTATTAAGTTATACAGGCGAGCCTTGACTATTCTGTGTGATGACAAAACTTGTCACGCTTCGACAAAAGTCTTGATGACTAGTATTGTTTGGTTAATTTTTCATATTGATTTGAGCAAAGCAATTTGTTTTGAGAAAGCTTGACCAGATTCTCAAGAACAATGTTTCCAAGATGGGGTTTAAGAAGCGTTGTTCAGATACACTGTTATACACCATAAGAATTATAGGAAACTTTAACCTCCCTATTCCCATTAAATGCGAGTTCTATTCAAAAGCATCAGCCACTTTAACAAGGGCTGAACTCAAGTCACACTCAGGCATTTCCAACCAAGACAGCTTTCTACGTGGGAGCATTACAGAAACTACCTTTGTAACAACAATGGATTACTTCCCTAAACTTAAGCCATAAGGACAGATTTTTCATTGGGCGTGTTTTGATTTTAATGATTGCAATTGGTCTTTCAGACCGGCCAGATTGAAAATTGCCTTTTGGTAGATACCGCTATAACTATATTTTAGATAATCATAGTCCCTCCAGAAAGGGACTGAACACACAAAGTACATAGTTAAAAAATTTCGCTCTTACTTCTAAACTGAATCGGGTCGAGATCTACCGAACCTTTTTGAAAGATATCTTGACCTCAGGCTTCGAATAAGGCCCTGATCACAGACTGGTAGAACTGGAGCATTAACTCTTACTCCCCGGCAAGGTTTGTGATATTAGTCGACTCCTTCTGGTAAATGACCGATTCAGATGAACTTAGGGACCCTTTACACGATCAAATATTGAACCAACTCAGATCTTCCAGAAAAAAACAACCACAATACTTATTCTTACTTTCCTCCATGTGCGACTGAGATTTAACCAACCATTCTAGTAAATATCAACGGGACAAGAATTTAGGGAATACCTCTCCCAACCATATCAAAATGGTTATGGACCGCCAAAAAGCAGAATTAGGGCTCATAATCTTATGTTTGTCCAAGGTTGTCCAAGATCCTAAAACTTCCCATGAGATAAACTGACGACAAGGAATTAGAAAGCATTCATTTTCTTTCTCCAGATCGGGCAAGGGCCAAAAATCAGCTATTATATTAGCCTTTACTCTATTACCTTTCTTTAAGAGTCCCTTCTAGCAAATCCACTGATCAGAAGAATTTAGCTATTTCTTCCTCATATTAGCCGAATCAGCAACAAACTAACAAAAGTCGCAGCATGGGCACTTGCTCTTATCTAAAACCAGTTTGGCTGAGATCCAACCATTCTTTAGATCAGATATTTTCTTAAGTTGCGTCTGTCACCGCAACCATGATATCATAAGTACGACCAACTTGGGTTGGGACAGTTACGGTTTGCTCCTTGCTAATAAAACGGGTTTACATTTTGCGATTCTTGTGCCGAACGAGATTTTGTAATTTCCATCTCTTGTCGTTACCGAGTCAGAAACCACTGATGGCAATAACAAAATAAAAGCTCCGTTGCTGCTTCAAAACAAAATTTTGATTGGTCAAACATAAGCATCACAAATGGGACATTAATTTCAAGCTAAGCATGAGAGTGAATTGACTAAAAAGCATAAATCATCATAGAGAATTACCAAGAGAAAAGCAGAGAAACTTACCCGAAAACTGTGCGCTACATCCACAACCAGCTCACTGACGGCCAAGTCTCGCCAATTACTCTCGTTTGTTTCTGTGTTCAGGCCCATGATGCCAGCCATCACCTAGATATTGCAAAAACTATCAGCAAACCACAAGAAATAAAATTTACTATCTAGATTCTATAAGACTAATCCTATCTAGATTCCACATAGATACAATGAACTCGTTCCAAAGACCACTGTCCCTTCTAACAGAACAATAACAGCCTTTACCATGAAACGACAATATATGCAAACAGAAAATAGGGGGGAAAATAATACTTTTGTGCAGAACTGTTTTAGTGGTTATTTCGGCCAAGAGAAACCTAAAATATGACTCTTACTTTTCATGTTTTTTTTTTTTTTGCTTATACAAATATATTTGTTGTTTTTTTACTACCTTACACCGCCAATTAAGCTTACTTAACAAAAAGTCATTGTTTTTTGTTTTCTTTTCTAACATTTGTTGACACAATGAGACTGTTTCGGTAACCAATCAAATGGCTACCGATATGGCTACCAATATGTAAAATCAAAGAATAAAACGTAAAAAGTAACATACTAATATAAAGAATATGATTCACAAAGATAGGGATGTAAAATAGTCCTGATCTTGAGTAGCAGAATTTTACTACCCAAGAGATCAGATTTTATACTAAGAAATCAGTTTATTATTATCCGTAAGAAAACCCGAGTTGCATTACAAACTAACGAACAAATATAAGTTGAAATGGGAATAAGTCCTTTTATAAGACAGTGAAAACAGATATAAACAAGAGCTAAGAGCTCATATGGCACTTGTGACGAGGCAAGAAGAGCTAAGAGCCAAGAGATCATATGGTATGAGCTCTAGAAAAAATTCTATAATTCAATAGATTGATTTAAAAAGGAAAATAAGAGGCTTAATGCCGGTCAAGATTTAAAATAAGAGCTCTGAGTCACAAAGTCCTTCTAAATATCAAAATTCATTAAGATCCGATCACCCACTCGTAAGTTATAAATACCTAATTTTTTCTAATTTTTCCTCTCCCTTTTGCCCTCCAGATGGTCGAATCTCGGAAAACGACTTTATCAAGTCAAATTGTGAAGCTCCCTGACACACCTACCAATTTTCATCGTTTTAGCACGTCCAGAAGCACCAAACTCACCAAATCACTGAACCCCTCCCCTCAACTCGCCCAAAAAAAGCGAATCCAGTATGGTTCAGTCAATCACGTATCAAGGACATTTATTTATTCCATCCACCAAGCTTCATCCAGATTCCTACACTCCAAGTGTTTTTCCAAGATTTCCCCCTCCAACTCCCCCCAATGTCAAAAGATCCGGTCGGGATTTGAAATAAGAGCTCTGAGACATGAATTCCTTCTAAATATCAAATTTCATTACGATCTGATCACCTGTTCGTAAAATAAAAATACCCCAATTTTCACATTTTCCAAGAATTTCGGTTTCCCTCTCCAAATCCCCCGAATGTCACAGGATCTGATCGGTATTTAAAATTACAGTTTTAAAGCGCAAGATCCTTCTAAATATCAAATTTGATTAAGATCTGGTCACCTTTTCGTAAGTTACAAATGCCTCAATTTTCAAAATTACCCCCCCCCCCCGCAAACTCCACCAAAGAGAGCAGATCCGGTCCAGTTAAGTCAGTCACGTATCTTAGACAGGTTTTGATTCTTCCCATCCAGTTTCATCCTGATCTCACCTCTTAAGTATTTTCTAAGATTTCTGGTTCCCCTCAACTACCCTCCCCCCCTCCAATTACGCTGGATCCGGTTGAGATTTAAAATGAGAGATCTGAGTTACGAGTTCCTTCTAAATATGAAGTTTCATGAAGATCCGATCACTCCTTCGTAAGTTAAAAATACGTCATTTTTTCTTATTTTTCAGAATTACCTCCCCCCCCCCCTGCAATTGAGCGGATCCGTTCCAATTATGTAAATCACGTATGCAAGACTTCTGCTGATTTTTCCAACCAAGTTTCATCCCAATCCCTCCAATCTAAGCGCTTTCCATCATTTTAGGTTTCCCCACCCCAAACTTCCCCCAATGTCACCAGATCCGGTCAGAATTTAAAATAAGAGCTTTGAGAAACGATATCCTTCTAATATCAAGTTTCATGGAGATCCAATCACCCGTTCGTAAGTTAAAAATACCTCCTTTTTTCTAATTTTTCAGAATTAACCCCCTCCCCCAACTACCCCAAAGAGAGCGGATCCATTCTGGTTATGTCAATCAAGTATCTAGGACTCGTGTTTTTTTCCCCACCAAGTTTCATCCCGATCCCTCCACTCTAAGTGTTTTCCAAGTTTTAGGTTTCCCCCTCCCAACTCCCCTCCCCCAATGTCACCAGATCCGGTCGGGTTTAAAATAAGAGCTCTGAGCCACGATATCCTACTAAATATCATATTTCATTGAGATCCGATCACCCGTTCGTTAGTTAAAAATACCTCAATTTTCAATTTTTCAGAAATACCCCCCCCCCCCCAAACTATCCCAAAGAGAGCGGATCTGTTCCATTTATGTCAATCATCTATCTAGGACTTGTGTTTAATTTTCCCACCATGTTTCATCCCGATCCCTCCACTCTAAGTGTTTTCCAAGTTTTAGGTTCCCCCTCCCAACTCCCCGCCCCCATCACCAGATCCGGTCAGGATTTAAAATAAGAGCTCTAAGACACGATATCCTTCTAAACATCAAATTGCATTGAGATCCGATCACCCGTTCGTAAGTTGAAAATACCTCATTTTTCTAATTTTTAAGAATTACTCCCCCCCCCAAAAAAAAAAAACTACCCCAAAGAGAACGAATCAGTTCTGATTATGTCAATCATGTATCTGGGACTTATCTGGATCCATCATGTATCTGGGGCTGTATCTGGGTCCCTGATACGCTTGCCAAATTTCATCGTCCTAGCTTACCTGGAAGTGCCTAAAGTAGCAAAACCGGGACCGACAGACCGACAGACAGACCAACAGACAGACAGACAGATAGACAGACCGACAGAATTGGCGATTGCTATATGTCACTTGGTTAATACCAAGTGCCATACAAATCTGGATATTTCGACCACATGTGCCAGTGGTCGACATTCAGCAGAAAAACTAAGGCATTAAAAATTAAAACAGACGTACTTATACAGAACAAAATAAATACTTTTGGATCAGAAACAGTTTTCGGGAGCTTCACTAGATTTGTCAGAGAGAGTTCATTAACAGGGTTCATTCAGTCTTGAGTAATAAATTTTCTTCTTTAAAATTGCCAATGTGCAAGTTGAATTTCTAATGAAGGTGCCGCAAATTTCTTTTTCTTCCAATTGCAAAAGAAATGTTATTGAATTTAAAGTTATATACTTGATTTTATACGACAACTGGTGGTCGACCATTGACGTAGGAGATCAAAATATCCCGATTTATTATATTTGTTTTCACTGTCTAATAAAAAGACTTGTCCCTATTTGAACTTTCATTTGTTCGTCATAGAAAGGCAGTGTGGTCTTAAAAAAAATCTAATATAAGGTATTACGTCCAAAGAGACAAAGTAAGAAGAACGCAGAACTCGGCGGGTAGAGAGGCTTATAATCTTGTGGTTGCAGATTGCCGTACAGGGAGGGAGAGGATAAAAAAAAAATGTTATCGAATATCAAAGTGTTTAAAAAATATTAATTTGGTCACTTGAATCCCCCAGGAAGCGATAAATCGAATTTCAAACACAAAATATTTGATTTACTTACAGGTGCGAGATTAAATCTATGTTTATCTCCTAGATCACGTGATCCTATTTCTGAATCCGATTACCAGCCACTGAAGGGTATCGCACTGAATTCTAAATCATCACAGTCTAATTTCAAGCCTGACACTCCCGGGAGGACAAACCACTTGTAGCCAAGATCGGTAAATTTGTTTATATCTGAAATAAAGAGATCATTGAAAAGAATGCCATGAACGAACAAATATTCAAATTAATACATTTTCTTGAGCTTTAAAATTCGAAAGCGTAAAGTGAAACAAAATCATCAAAACTGGCCGTACACAATGCATCGCAAAATAACAATAGAATTCTTTATTACATTTCTTCAATGTAATCATAAATTTTAACAAATAAGCAAAATATATTGAAAAAAAAAATCTCTAATAAATTACTCAGGGTATCTCAAATTGGGAAACCTTAAAGTTGAATAAATTTACCACCTAAAAAAAAAGAACTTCAGAAAAAAGTCATTCGAATCTTAATAATATATAAATTTAAAAAAAATCTAGAGTTAAAGTTATGAGAAATCAACAGCCGAACCAAAATAAACTTGTGTTGTTTGTTATTGATTATCACAATAAGATATTTCATGGCATACTTTTCTTTGATTTACGAAGCAGAAAGAAATTCTGAAAGTTAAAACACAATAAAATACAAGAGATAAAATACGTTAACAATGATGAATCTAGAAGATCTAGCGGTAGACCTAGCCAATTAAAAACAAGGGCTAAAGACTTCTGTAGATCAAAAGCACGGAGAGAAATTATTCTACTAGAACTTGCAGGGTGGAAAGATTTTATCATGTGTGCTCTTCAACTGTCACATGACCATTACCATCTGGCTTATCAAACATTTAAGCACCTCTCTTCGTTGTAACGGTTTTCCAAAAGATTCTGGGCATGTCTCCCATAGAAGTGTTAAAGTTCTGTTTTTATATTCAAATTGAATATAAATAAACTAAAACGTCAAGTTGACTAATCTATGAAAATCTACAAAATCCAAAAAGTGAAGGAGTTTAAAATACTTTGTAAACATCAGTAAAAAACCTCCGCGCCTCCTAGTAACAGAAAGAAATTTTGTTAAGCCCTATTGTTTTTTTATTGTATTTTTTTCATAGTTAGAAACATAGTTAGACTCAAGGTTAAGATAGTCATTTTTTATATATTGATATATTTATATAATTTTAACAACAATTTAGACCAAAAATAGATATGATAAACCCAAAACCAAACGTTTGACGTGGGGTGAATACCCTACGTCATTTAAGTTCACTATAATAAGAAAGAAAGAAAGAAAAAAAAAAGAAAAAATATAAAATAATAATAATGCAACGGGGGCAGCAACCACATACCATGTATATACTGTAGGATTACACTCATAAAACCAACTAGAAATTAAAACAGAATTTAAATAGAATCCAATCTCCTCCAAAAGAAATAAAACTAAAATACATACTAATTTAAGAAATTTTCTTTCAATTTTCCTTTAAAATGAAGCATCTTCTTCATTTCATTTGCTAAATTATTCCATAAAAATAAAATTTGATACTTCCAGTTATATTACCTTTCAGTTAAAAAGATTTGGGCAGTAGTGCGTACCATTTATTTTATTCACACAGAATAGATTGGGGGCATTGTTTTTTTTCTATTATTATTTTTATTTATTTTATTCGTTATTTTTATTTGTTAAACAATTATTTTAAATTCAAAATATTAAAAGTTCTCCTTGAATCGACCCAGCTCTAAACGGGTATCTCAAGAAATCTAGGGAAGGAAAGCAGGAAGGGTGTCCCCAACTCCCCATTGCAATTCCTGGCTGAAATGCCACGAAACAGAGATCAGCACCGCCGGTTTGGACCTTAAGGGTCTAGTACCGTCATACTTCATACTACTTAAAACTATTGCTCCTTTGGGCACAATTAGAACTGAACCAACCACACTAAAATAGGACTCAATTTCGCACGTACTAAAATTAGATTCGATTAGTCAAGTCTTAATTATCCTGGATCAATTTGATTTCGAACTAATTAAATAAGAAAAAAACAAGTTTTTTTCTACTGAAAGTAAGGAGCAATATGAAAACCTAAAAGGTACAGAAATAATTACGTATATGAAGTGGTTCGCCCTCTCGTCAATACCCCACTCTTTACGCTAGAGTTCGAATGTTGTTCCAATTCCTTAAGAATAACCCTTGAATCACAAAGGCCGTTTAATTAGAATAAATTGCTCTTTTGAAAGTACTAAGGAAACTTTAGCGCAAGGAGCAAGGCATTGACGAGGGAGCAAAACCTCCCTCTATAGGTAATAACTTCGGGTCGTTTTAAGTTTTAATGTTGTACCTTACTTTCAGTTAAAAAAACTCATTTTTTTAATTGATGTAAAAAAAAATCCACGTTTTTGCAGATGAAAGCTTGAAATCTCTATAATAGGGTTGTCTGATACGCTGAATCTTATAGTGTGATTTTCATTAAGATTATATGACTTTTAGGAGGTATATCCTCTTTTTTTCGTAAATAAATCAAATCTTCTCAGGCTCGTAACTTTTCGTGAGTAGGACTAAACTAGATGAAACTTATACATTGAAAATCAACATAAAAATCTGATTCTTTTTATGTATCTATTGGTATCAAAATCCCTTTTTTAGAGTTTCAGTTACTATTGAGCCGGGTCGTTCCTTACTTACAGTTCGTTACACCGAACTGTGTGATAAAATTGGATACAACTAATCCGAAATAAAATGTCGAATACTGAACTCTAGCGACAATATTATTACAAACTAATTACTGGAAAGATCTGTATCCCTGTAAGGCTTTTAAATTCAAGCCATAATAGGACTATTGGCTTGTAGCAGTACTATTACAGCTATGTAAAATTGCTAAAAATTAAGTTTCGCCTCGTTTCCCACTTCTTTTCGTCCAGTTTAAATCTTATGAAGGTTAAAAGGCCAAGAGCATAACGATCTTTTTATTTACTTGGGGTGACGAAGCGGCACTTGAAGAACCAAATCTTCCGGAATATCGAAAAAATGCGCTTCTCCATCACCAGCCTGAACTATGAGGGGCAATATATCTTGTCTCGTCCCTTTTCCAGCCCAACCAAGCTTTTGAGCAGCCTAAAAATCAAAAAAAAATTATTAAGACTAAATAATTAATAAAGCAAAATATGACAAAGCACCTACTTTGTCCCGAAAACTTGATAAAATAGATGAATTTACAGAGAGAAAAGCTCTAGGTTGCAAAAAAGTGACTTGTATAGAGTTGCAAACGAACGGGATTGCCAAGAAGCAAAGGAATAGTTCAATATATAACAATACTAAAAAACTTCGATTCTACACCTTTGTTTAGCAGTATTTTCTTTCTAAATTGGCATTTATGATGTTATCAGTGAATTGACAGTGCTTATTAATACTTTTCTAGCCTATATCTCCACCACCACCCCCCCCCCAACAAAACAAAATCCAATAATAATTATAGTCGGCAAGCACTGCTAATCTACAGTCAGCTTAGTAGATTGCATGTGTTTAGTCTTTTTAATCAAAGCACCGTACGCACACAGTAGTTGACAAGATACTGTTACACGACAATATGCTACAATGTTAAACTAGAATCAAAAACCAGATTCAACATCAGCTGGGACAATCTTACGCTAAAGAACTTGCCTCATTCTCAACTTTTCCTACATTTCAACTTGTGTTAAAAACTGTTAATAATTAGCATACTTTACCAATTAACACCTTTGTTCCTAATTAAATAATTAATAGCAAGTTCACTTAAAACAAAAAAGTTTGGCCGCTTATGAGATTTCATAACTACTCAAAGACAGCTTTTACGTCATGGTTTTATTTTTGTTTTTAGAGTTTTAATCTTCCCTGGTAGCAAGACACAAAAATTAGTTTGCAGTGAATTTAGAGATACAAAAATGATATTATAAAATATTTTTAATATTTTTGTTTTAATCTGACGAGCTGAAGTTACCAACTTCTGCTAGAGAATCGTATTCCACTCAACAGCATTGAAGAAACTACTACAAATCTTTTTTTTACTGTTGATATCTGGCAGTTAATAATTCAATAATTATAACTGCTATAATAAACTAACAATGTATTAATGTCAGAGCAGTGGCAACATTCGTTTGACTGTTCAGGCTCGTAACTTGCTTTTCTTTCCATAATTAGCTGCTTCACACTGCATACTAGTAGCTGAATCCATTATAAACACTAAAAATACAGAAAAAGAAAAAATATCAGCAGCAAAAATCAAATTGAAAGGGACAAAACATGTGTCACTTTGTTTTTATGATTTTTTTTTTTTTTTACGTAAATTTTACAGACCTGGGTCAGCTACAAGTTAAAATGACCTCATAGAAGGGTAGCGTCAGGTTGTTTATAGCAGGCATATCCAATGATAGTAGAATTCCACACAAGAAAGTCACATCTTCCTTTTTGACAGGGTGGAAACACTGTTATTGCTGATCTTAAAGAGTAAAAGCCATGGTTAAAAACTATTTAGCAGAAATTTAATAAGAGAACAATAAAACATGAAAGGCAAGTAATAATGCCAAAATCCTGCAACAGTCCTTCCAAAAAATCCTTCCAAAAACAGAAACAACAAAAATAAAGACAATACAATTACACCTCCTCACTATTGTAGTGACAGGGAGACTCATTTTTCAGTTCTTGATTCGTTGACTTTTTTAGTTTCAACCTTTAACAGTTTTTAATTCATCCCTTTATTTCATGTTTGCTTTTTTCTGCCGCTATTTTGATTCCGCTTTATTGAACTTAGTATTGTTTTACATTTATTTTTTCATCCGTGTTTTTTTCTGATATTTTCTGTTTCACAAGTTTCATTACTTGGCATCAGACACAAAAGGCAACGAACAAGAATGCAAAAAATAAATCAGGTCTTTTCAATACATGGAAATCCACGGAATGTTTGCCTAAATACACATTCTTAAAAGTAAGATGAGACCAGTTGTACTATTTCACGAAAAAATAGGGAGGGGGGCAATATATTTTCAAAATGTAAGAAGTAAAATCAATTTTTTTTATTCCATTTTTTAGGGGGGGTACCAAAAAAGGTGTTTTTAAAAATCTAGAGTAGAAAAAAAAACTAGGATCAAGAGCCTGAATTTACCCACAACCTATATTCCCCGATTCAGGCTGAAATCCTCAGAAATGTCTTAAAATAGTGGTCCTAAAGTACACTATTTTAGTCTTGTAAATCATAAAATTAGAATCCTTCTCGTTTCAAATTTAGAGCCCTTCTGGTAAGGTTACGAACTGTCACTCCTAAATTATAAACATACAATTTCCTATTCATCTTCTGCTTTACAAAATCTCAAGAAGATACACAATGTGTTCTTGTGTATTCTGTGAAAAAAAAAACGAAAGTTTCAATTCTCCCTACTCATACAGACTATTTTCGAGAGTAGAGTATGAAAACGATCTTTACAGATACTCACAGCCCTGTTTGGGGTGTTGGTACACATTGAGAAAAAGGGATCTATATCCAAATAAGCTATCACCAGAAATACACAGGCTAGCAGTGCCGTCAGAACGCTAAAACAGACTTTGGAGATCAAGCACTTAATCCCAACGGCTTAAGCTTCTCATGTTGATAGAGGTGTTCTGCCCCTCCTCAACTCTACGCGTCAGAAATATATCGTCTCAACCAAAAGTAAGAGAGAAGAATCTAGTGTTGAAAACGAGTGCCCCCGTCGACTGCTTAGCGTCCCCTGGAATCACAAGATAATGAACTGGGACGCAAGGAATATAACAGGTCAGTCATTTCTCATTAAGAAAAAATGAAGGTGACGATGGAGTTACTTTGGATACGTGATGCGCATGAATAATTCCACAGTTCCCAAGCAGTCTCTCCTTAGCCAAGTCAAAGTAGTCAAGACTTTTGGCTACTCAAAAGCAACCACTACAAAGACAAACCTAAAAATACACTCCAATTTTCACACGATAGCAACCTACGAAACGTTGCCTTACAACTGGTCTCGTTACAACCCGAGTGAAAAGAAAAAATAACAACCATTTTGGTCGTGTTTGACGTTACATCTGGACAAAACTTTATATTGTTTGCTGAATCCTGTAAACGAGCATGCAGCAGAAGGATAAAATCTTGTTGTGAGATTCGTTTAGTAAGAGACAAGTGAAATATCAGGCACCGTCATGCCCAGGTATCGCGACGAAAAAAGAGTAAATTTTACTTGTTTCCCATGTACACAAGTTGGAAGCTTAAGGGATTCAGGTTTTTTTTTCCAATAGAAAAACCTCTATGTCTCACACGAAAAGTTTCCCTCTTGTTCCTTAGTCATGTCTTAATCAATGTCCTAAACTGTCTAAACAGTTATTTCAAATTACAATCATATTGTAAAAACGTTCAATTTCCAATGGTGAAATTCAATAGCAGATCTTCACATATTATATTTTCAGACACACGACTCAGCTGAACTAGCTTTAAAATTCGATAGAGCCTCCGAAAGTACAGTTAACCAGACGACAATGCCATAATAAATTTGAGAAGAAACACTTATAAAAGGGAGAAAATCTTACCGTAGAATTCTACCATTTGTGGCGTATTGTAGGTGGGTACACATGGCTTCAAACATTCCCTGTGCTGTACCAACATGACGACTATCAAATATCTAAAAGAGGGATGAGATTTGATGCTAAAGCCAACCAGAGGAACAAATACAACTAACAACTAATTCATTTTTATAAACTTTGCTGCAAAACTACTCTGAAGCAATCTCTTGTACTTTTTTTTCCTTAAGCTGATTTGCAACCGAGATATGCCAAATGCAAACCTTCAAACTCATCAGAACGAAAGAGGGAAAAAACAACATACTACACACAAGTCTGGCCTTAAATGTTTACCGTTCACCTTTAATTTTCACTCTGTCAAAACACAAAGCAAGATTGTTTGTGAACTGAACTTTGCAGCCCGTGTTGACGACAAAGCACTATAAAATTTAGACTATACTAGTACTAATCTTATTTGAAGCTTTTTCAACACTTAATACTCAAGTTGAACACGTTCTAAAATCTTGATATCTACATGAAATTATGAAATTATACTGAAGTTAAGCGTAAAAGATATTGCAGCCGCTACAAGAAAATGTCTTGCAAGACATGAATCTTCATAAATGTCACGGTAAAATATCTTACAAGACGTGTGTATTGAATCTTGTCAACAGAAGGCCCGTCATTTCAATAACAGTTTCTCATGAATTATTAAAAGAAAAAAAAAACAAATTCTGCAAGATTTTCAAAATTTTCTAATCACTGTATTTTTCCAAATTCAGGGCTAGCGTCTCAGAAAAGCTTAAATCCAAAAATTGTGATATCTGTTAGCTCAAATTATGACAAAGTAGAGGTTTTCCTAACTTTCAGTAACGAATTCAAGTTTCTTCTTTAAGTCTGACTTTAATATACATGTTCGTTTTTTGAAGGTAAAATTTGTGATTACCTTATCATGTAAGTAATTCTAGAAAAAGGCACAGACAACTCAAACAAGCAATAATGACAACATTCATTAAGATTAATGATATAAATGTCAGACTTAACTAACTAACTAACTGAAAAAAAAATAAAAAAAGATAAGATATTTAATTTCAAAAAACGTCTTTCACAAGCTCCGAAGGACCGAATTCGCATTTAGGAGTCATAAAACAATAAAAAAAAAGTACAACTAAAAAACTGGCTAAACAATGTCATAAACAACAAAATCAGAAAGCCAAAGCCATTCATTAGTAAAAAAAAGAAAGAAAAGAAAACTTAAGCTTTAAAATGGAAGAAAGTTAAAAAGGTAAGAACTAAAACAGAACTAAAAAAGAGTGAGATGAAACTAGCGTTGGAAAGGTTTAAAAGAGAACATATAAACAAAGGGGAGTAAACGAAAGAATCAAACGAACATAAGTCTTTGGTATCACAAGTACCAATGAAAAAAAAAGGAAAATTAGCGGTTTATTTTATAAGTAATGAATGGGGAAAAGGTTATCATTGAGAATACTCATAGGGTTGCTTACAAAGTTTCGGAAGCAGGTTCCAACAACCGTTGTAACAGAAAAAAGGAGGGTACATTGCTCTAATTACCGTTCTATCACTGTGTCTTGTTTTATTAGTAAGCTATTTGAATATGTACTGCTACCGGCCATTAACTCCAAGTGCAATTTTACACCCTTCCAGCTTGGTTTTAGAAAAGGTATGGGCTGCGTTCAAGCTCACCATATTGTGGGTCGGCTAATGAAACAAGCTGTTGCATATCTAGTGCTTTAGACAAGGAAATTCATTCAAATGCTTTGTTTTCTCTAGCAGCCTCAGGTGTTAACCTTTCTATTGTTTCCGTGCTTAAGTATTGGTATGCTAATTCTTCAGTTAGGGTGAAGTGGAATGGTACTGTAGGGGAGTATATTCCTGTTAAAAAAGGCGTTAGGCAAGGTGCCGTGTCATCCCCGAGATATTTAAATGTGTTTTAGCTTCTTGTCTCCAACCTCTTCAACCGTCAATTTTTTACAATGGTTATTTAGGTATTAGTCACGTTGCATATGCTGATGATGTTCTGTTTCTTAGCCGGACAAAACATAGTCTAATTACCAACTTTTATCGGCTTTCAGCCGTACTATCCACAGTAGGCCTTTCAGTTAATGCCTCCAAATTTGAGTTTTTGTGTTTTGGGAGTCCTCCACCAGCATTACCTCTTTGCTTGGGTTCTTCAATTATACCATGTTCAGCAAGTATTAAATCGTTGGGTCCCTTTTTTTCCACGTCACTTTGGTCTACTTGCTCTGCTATTACGTCCAGCGTGCTCAAAAGTATGCGGGTTGGATACGCGAAAATTTCACCAAATCGTGGTCGGTATAACCGAAAAGGACTATGCCGTCTTTATTCTAGTTTTTGTGCCCCTGCTGTTTTTTTATCTTTCTGGTTTTGCTTTCCTCCTTCGCAAGAAGAATACAAAGAAAATACGCTCAGGATATTTTAAGTATTGCAAGTATTTGCTGTGTCTGCCTTGGTGGTATCAGAATCATACAGTCGTTTCTAAATTTGACATCGTTGATGCGCCCTCGCGACTGAAACATTTATCTAAAGATATATCTCTTAAAACTCGGAAAATGATTGGTGTTTTTGACCCTCTATGACCATATTTTGAATTGAGGTAATTTACTTATGGTGTAAGTTGTTTTGCTGCCATGTTATTTATGTGGTTATGTTTTTTGCCTTGTTTTTTCTTTTTTTGTGTGTTTACTACATAGTTTAATGTACTTTGTGGGTTATAAATAAATTATTATTATTATTATTATTGACAAATACAATTCTGGGTAATTAAAGCAAAGCTTTAAAGTAAAGCAAGGCAAATAAAGTGAGTAAAGTAAGTAAAAATTCAAGCAAGCAAAGTTAAAACTAAATAAAAATTTAAATTGAAAAAAAATTAAATTGAAGTTGAAATTAAAGCAAAATAATTAAAGTAAAGCAAAGCTTATCGAATGCATGTTTTCCAGAGTACCTAAGAGGAGGATTTGCAGATAGAACTGAAGTAGTTGACCTGCTTCCAGGTAACCAGACTGTAAACTACGAGAGGTTTGCCATTGAATTGAGGAGCATACATGAAGAAGGAGATATCCGTGTCGGTCTTCACATGGGGTCCTGTACCAGGACGGGGTCTTATAAGACCACTCCTAATGTGTTGGTTTGCTTGCAGAACAAAGTCATTTCAATCACTAAACTTGCAAATAGATCCTGATCCCTCTACTCTAAGCATTTTCCAAGATTTTAGATTCCACCCCCCAAACTTCCCCTTCACTGGATCCGGTCGGGATTTAAAATAAGAGCTCTGAGACATTATATCCTTCCAAACATCAAATTTCATTAAGATCTAATCACTCCTTCGTAAGTTAAAAATACCTCATTTTTCTAATTTTTCAGAATTAACCCCCCCTCCATACTCCCCCAAAGAGATCGGATTCGTTCTGGTTATGTCAATCACGTATCTAGGACTTATGATCATTTTCCCCATCAAGTTTCATCCCAATCCTTCCACTCTAAGCCTTTTCCAAGATTTTAGGTCCCCCAACGCCCCCCAATGTCACCAGATTCAATTCTGATTTAAAATAAGGGCTCTGAGACATGATATCCTTCTAAACATCAAATTTCATTAAGATCCGATCACTGCTTTGTAAGTTAAAAATACCTCATTTTTTTAATTTACAGAATTAACCGGCCTCCACTCCCCCCCAGATGATCAAATCTCGAAAAAGACAATTTATAATTTAATCCTGTCTGGTTCCTGATATGCCTGCGAAATTTTATCGTCCTAGCTTACCTGGAAGTAATTAAAGTGGCAAAACCAGGGCAGACCTACAGACAGACCAACAGACAGACCGACAGAATTTGTGATTGCTATATGTCACTTAATACCAAGTGGCATAAAAAAGTATTTTTCGAAACCTAGATGGGCAAAAATGTACAGGAGGAGACAAATCCCCCCTGTTTTTGCCAATACTATGAATCACTTACCATTATCACCATTAATATACACAAAAACCCACTCATCTTACATAAAAAAAATATTGATAGGAGTAATTCAAATAAAAGTTTCAGTTTTACAGCCCTTTTCAAGTAATAAAGAAGATCGCACCACAGCAAAGAGCAAGTGTCTGTCTAATTTAGTCTTTAAATATATAAACAAACAAGTTTTTTTTAACAAAGAACGAGACATTGTCTTGAGCAGAGAAAAAAAAACTAATAGAAGTTATAACAAAGAATGGATTAAAAGTTGAAAGAAACAGATATCAGACTTAACGAAAATTCAAAACAACCCAAAAATAAAACTCGTATTCAACTCAAACTCAAAACAAACAAAAATTACTAGATATATGAGCTGGGAAGTCATCCCCTTTGTATCCCAATTACAGTTAAAAAAAACATATATTAAAGTTAAAAGAAAAATATATTAGACTTACAAAAAAAAAAGAAACCAATAATGACCTTATCATGAAACAACAATAGAGCTGATATTCAACTCAAACTCAAAAAGAACAGAAATTACTAGATATTTGAACTGTTATGTTGTCCTGCTTGTACCCTAGTTATACCACAAGTGTCATTCATGCATTACTGAAAGCAATTAATAAATATATACTTGAAGCAATATAAAAGCAAAAGCACAATACAAAATAATAAGGTATGAATGTTTTGTCAAATAAAAACTAAAGAATGTATCTGGAGTGAAGGGTTTACCAGTTTTCAGCTCACAGACCCCATCCCCCATTGCCCAAAGTTTAAATTCTACTCACAAAAAAAGATAAAAATGCAAATAAACAAATTTCAATGCATTTTGTAAGGTCTTTTTGCAACTCCCCTCAAACAAAACATCCAAAACAAAGCATTCAGGATGTATCATGTTACCAGACTTTGGCCACCTCCCTTGCCCAAATGTTCAATTCTACTTATAAAAAGCTACAAAATACACATCGATAAATTTTGATGCATTTTTGTAAGGTCTTTTGTAAACATCCAGCCCCAAAATTATGCCCCTTTTCTGAAGAACTCTAGATATGGCCCTATTACAATTAACCTGTTCAAAATACATAGTGTTTTCAATGAAATACAGTTGAGAAAATTTGAAAACAAAAGAAAAATGAAAGAAAGCAATTTTATTTTAAAATTGATTAAATCCTAGATGTAATTCTGTTTTTTATATTAAAACAAACTAAAACAAATCAATTTTTAAATTAATTATTAAGTAAAACTATTATAATTGAAAACCAAGAACAATCAAGTCACACAAAAGAAATATGTATGTTGAAACAAAGTTTCATATCTAAATTCTTCTAGTTTGTTCTATTTCATTTGAACAAATAGATCAATGGTGCCTAGATTACACTTTGAAAATTAATAGTTTTAATTTTTGAAGAAATCCATTTTATTCTTTGAAGTGAAGATTTACAGTGATAAGTCTATTTTGCTCTTTTATGCGTTTTAATACTTTTTCAATTTTTGATGATACAAGTGATATATGACTTCAATAATTTGGCAAGATCATTAGCAGGTCTCTTTGTATGAGTACCTGTTTACCTTTTTCTCAACAGGGGTTGAGACAGATGTATGCAAGGACCTTGAAACTCCCTCAATAGCACATAGCAATAGTTTTATATATACAGTAGTTCATTTGTTTTTGCTCAACTAACAGGACCCCCTCCCCTCCCATAAAAAAAGGATCTTTCTGCAAGGGCCTGAATTGAGCCTTATCCTGGCCTGTCAGAATTTAAACAGACCAAAAGGAAAATGTTTACTAATTTCCAGAACTCCCTAATTATTCTTTTTTGGTGGGGGAGGGAGGGGAGGGGGTACAATATCAGCTTTACAAGCAATATTTTGGAGGTGACTCTCATTTCTCATGCTCTCAGAGTTGTACCCTAAGTCTGAATGATCCAAGGTCAAATAAGAATGCATAGCTTTATTTTTACCAGATCTAAGATATACATTTGGTCAATCTATTATTCAGACTTCAGACTTTTTTATACAGCATACATTTCACAACAAACCCAGACTTAAGAACCATCCCATTTGATTTCCTGAATTCCAAGAACATGCCCTAGTTTTCTTTCACCTTGGATTGTTGAATCATATTAATAACTATATTTTGTGTAGAGCCCAATTTTAACATTCAACAAAATGGATAAATACAAAGAAAGAAAATATAAAGATAATTAACAAAACAAAGGTAATTTTCACCAGAGAAACTAATCAGATATATTGACAAGGATGTCCAGTACTCAAAAAAATATACAAATATTTCTTCTTTGTCTTTATTCCACTTTTATTGAACATCATGCACAGCCAGTGTAGAATGAGAAGAACAGAATCGAGAAGGGGGCAAGCTCATACTGAGAATTCTGGAAAAGGGGGTCCCAAAAGTGGGTTTCATGAGGGATCACCAGCTGGCAACTCAACTCAATCAAAAATGGCAACAATGCCTCTCCAACATTTTTTACGAAAGCTCATTAAGGAATGTTCTTGAGTGCTGCGTCTTTTTCTAGGCATTGTCCAAGTGTAACCTTCTGTCATCCCCACTGGTAAACACCTGGAGGACAACAAACATCATGAGGCATACAATTGCTGCTCAATCTAACCCTGTTTCCCAAATACCACCTTAAAAATCCAAGGGACTAAGATAAAAAAAAATGATGTTTTTTTCTGAATACAAGAGGCTTTGTAATCATTTTATATCCTTCTAGGATTTATTTTGTCTTGAAAGGATACATTAGGGGACTGGCCTTTTCCCTAACACTTTTTTAGCCAGGTCTGTCCTCCATATCTCAGCACTAGAATGAAGGATTGGCATTATTAATGGAAATTGTGGTTTTTAGTAAACAAGAAAGTATGAATGAAGAGTTTCATAATTTTTATTTTAAAGAGAAAGAGATCTGAAGAGTACAAGAAGAAAGTTATTTGGATTTTCATTTTTAAGACTAATGGCCCCTGGAAAAAAAATACTATACAAAATTTGCAAAAGGCAGAACAGCCATGTTAACACTACTGTGTATGAAAATGATTTCAAGGAAGCTAATAGCCTAAAGACACTAAAACAGGTGTTCAAATTTAAACTGATGTCAATCATTCACTATGGTGCTGAGATCTGGAGGAAAGACTGAGCTAAACCAATGGAGATTTCAGTTCTGGCATTTTAAACAGATTTGTGGACTGTAGAGAACAACACCTAATCTTCTCATAAATGGGGACCTGGGATGATTTCCATTGAGAAAAGATAGGTTAAAGCAGAAGGTAAAATTCTTTCTATCTTTATTGTGTTATCCTGAATACAGGCCAGTTAGTGCTGCATATAATGGATTGGTAAAGCTGAATATAAATGCTACGCTTGCCACTTTCCACTTTCGTGTAATATCTCTCCTAAAGCGATATTATGGGTCGGAAAGAATGCTCCGCTTGCCACTTTCTCATTCATTTAGGACCCATCTACAATAATTTGGAAATAATTTTTACAAGCAACAATATTTAGCTCGGCAAATTTTTTCTGAATAAAAGAAATGGGGGTAAGTTCTTTGGTCCACTTTGAGAAGCCAGTCTTTATTACGGGAGTTGACCAACTCCAAGGGGGGGTTTGGGGGAATGTGGGTGCAATAGATTTTACTGGCACTGGGAACTTCTTCTGGATATTTGCATATTCATTTGCAACTCCTCTAAACACAGATGGATTTCTTAACCGGTTATGCAGGGTATGAGAATCATTGGCTTCAATTTTTGTAAGGTAATTAATTAGTATAGATCTTCTTCTTTCTTTTATTGGTGACAGTCCACTCTCAGAAAGCAGAAACTTAGTTTTTGTTGGTTTCCTAAGACCAAATATAAGACGAATTGTATTATTTTGCGTCGTTTCGATTGCACCCACAAAGTGCGGTGCTAAGACCATGCAGGTCTTAGCACAAGCACCATAAACTATGAGGCCATAGTCAATATGGGGTCTTATATATGATTTATAAAATTGGAGTAGTGTTTTCTCATTACAGCCCCAAGGTAGGCTAGTAACCTTTTAATTATTCTTATTTTTCTATAGCACTTTTTTATTGTGTTAGTGATGTGGAGGTGGAAGTTTAGTTTTTGGTCAAGTATGAGCCCTAGATAATTAATTTGATTGTCCTCTGGGGTAAGTATTCCGTTTAATGTTAGCCTTGCATTATAATGATTTCGCTTATGGTGGAATTGGATAATTTTTGACTTTGTGGGTGCAGTAGGTAAAATAGACTTTTGGGAGAAATTTTCAAATTGGAAAAGTGCATTTTGCAACTTTGAATGCGCAATCTCGAAGGTATTGCCAGTTGCCCATAATACCAGATCGTCGGCGTACTGTAGATTGATATGTGGGAAGTTCATGTCCCACAGAAATAGTGAAAATAGGAGGCAGCTCAGGACGGCACCCTTTGGAAAGCCTTTGGTTATTGAAGTTTTGGGTGAAGAGGCTGAACCTACACAAACAATGAAACTTCGGTTTTCTATGAAGGATTTTATGAAGGTTACAAGTTTGGGGGGTAGTCCAAGGTTTGTAAGTTTAACTAAGAGAATCTGGTGGTCAACATTATCATATGCTCCTTCAAAATCTAGGAATGTATCAGTTAAGACATTATTTTTTGATAGGGATTCATTTATTACATTTGTTAACGCTATGAAAGCATCTGTTGATGAGTGGTGTTTCCTGAAGCCATTTTGAGTAGGTGGTATCAGATTATTCTTCTCAACAAACCACAGCAGCCGATGGTAAATCATATTCTCCATTAATTTTACCAGCACTGGGGTAATCATTATGGGTCTATATGACCCAGGGTCATGTTTAGGTTTGTTTTTCTTTAAAATTGGTATGAGAGATGAACATTTCCAGTTATTTAGGGAATGTGGATGTAGCCCATGCATGGTAATAGCAATTAAGGAGCTCCTGTTTGTACAAAGGGGTAAGATTCTTTATCCATATAGGGTGTATATTATCATAGCTACTTGTAGCATTGGCCTTGATATGCAGTATTGCATTATTCAATTCATGTATTGAGAAGGGATGGCTTATATACTCTGAACCTGGTCGGGGCTGGTAAATAGGATTTGTCATGATTTGGATGATGATATTTTCGTTTTTTGATGTTAGCTTTTTTGAGAAAAGGGAGGCAAATAATTGTGTCTTATCAATGTCATTATCATAGTGGGAATTCTTATGTATTAGTTCATACATAAGAGGGTTGGGGGATGTTTTTTCCCACATATTTTGCCTATAAGTCTATGTATTCTTGGCTCAGATGTTTCTCTGGAAAGATTATTTGCAAAATTATTCCAATAATTATATTTAGCATTAGTTATTGTTCTCTTGAGGTTAGCCTCTGCTTGTTGCTTAAAATATTAGAGAATAGTTTGTGTCTGTTCTCGATTTTCCCATTGACCTGGGGGTGATAGGGGGTCGATACCAATTTACTTATTTGAAGAAAAGACATTAAATCCTTGGTTACTTTTGATACGAAATTAGGGCCATTGTCGCTTAATACTGTATTAGTAATACCGAAATTAAGGATTATTTTAGCAAGAGCTTTTGATGTCTTATACGCGCTTTGATTTTTTAATGGTTTAGCATACGTGAGACCGGAAAAATGATCGATTACTGACAGCACACAGGTGTGTCCTTTATTAGACGTGAGTAATCCTCCGCTAGTACCATATAAATCAAAAGAAACTATATCAAATGGGAATCGGGCCATAGGCGTTCTGCCTATCGTTGGATTAGGGTAGACTTAAGGATTTTTTTCTTAAATTACATGTTTCACAATTATTAACATAATTCTTTAATTTCGTTAAGGCTGAAGTAACGAAAAAATATTGTTTTAATCTATGGAAAGTCTTATCTATTCCCAGATGACCTCCCACTTCAGAATGAAAAAATTCAAAAGCGGGTTTTTCCAAAATTTGGGGTAAAACTGGTACAATGGAAGTTTGATTTCTTTTATCTCTATCGGTCATTATTTTACATAGTATTTGTTCATCTAAATCGTAATAATAATTATCACTTTCTTTTTTAAAAGATTTCATTTCATCGGGTAGCTCTTTATCATATAAGAAATATTCTATTAGAGCAGCACAAATATTGTCTTTCTTTTGATATATTTTTATATTATTTAAAGATAGTGGGCTGTCTTTGTGTTCTTCTTCTACCAAATTATTGGTCTGCATTTTTAAATTTTTATTTTTTGGAGCATATTTTCCTTTTATCGTATTAATTTCTTCATTTTCATCTTCTAAGGGGGCATTATCTGGAAATCTACTAAGATAGTCGCATGGGGCGTTTTGTTTTCCTTTGAGATGTTCAAATTCATAATCCAAATCTTGGATTTTTAAGATCCATTTCGCGAGGATTCCCGACGGCTATTTGAAAGTTTGCAAGTATTGCAAGTTTTTGTGGTCCGAACGCAGTTTAAATTTTCTCCCTACCAAATAGTGTTTGAACTTGTCTAAATGGTGGATAATCGATAATAATTCAAGCTGTGTAGCAGAATAATTACTTTCTCCGGGTGTGACAGTACGCGAAGCATATGCTATAACTTTTTCTTCCCCGTTTATTATTTGGGAGAGAATCGCCCCAATCCCCTTGGTTGAGGCATCCGTTGTAACAACGAATTGTCCTGTTTGGAAGTCGGGTAACGATAAAATAGGTTCTGAAGTTAAAGCCTTTTTCAAATGATCTAATGAATTTTGAGCTATTTTAGACCACGTTATTTTTTGGGGGGGTTCCCTCTAGTAAGGTCCGTGAGAAGTTTTGCTACTTGTGCGTAATTTCTTATAAATTTTCGAAAATAACTCATTAATCCTAAGATTTTTTAATTGTTTGAGGGGGTTTTATATTTTTAACACATTTTATCTTTTCAGGGTCTGGGGAAATTTGTCCTAGTGTTACAACTACTCCTAAAAATTTTAGTTTGGTTTGAAAAAGATTTACTTTTTCTGGTCTACATTTTAAAATGCCTTCTCTGAATTTCTCAAATACTTTTGCTAGGGTTACTAAATGGTCTTCCGCGTCTTTGTCCATAACTATGACGTCATCAACAAAATGAATTATATTATTTAGGCCTCTTAGTAAATGAAGGAGGGGTCTACACAATGCACTTGAACTGGTTTTAGTCCAAACAGTACTCTTAAGTATTCATAAGAGCCACATTCTGTTGTTGAAAAAGCTGTTTTACAAATATCAGCCTCTGCTATTTTTACTTGATGATAGCCTTGTGTTAAATCTAGGGAAGTAAATATTTTATTTTTATTTGAAATGGAATCTAGAATTTCGTCTATTCTAGGTAGGGGTCACTAACTACTTGTTTATTTAGGGCTCTATAATCTACTACAAGTCCAAGGTCATTATTTTTTTCGGGACTAAAATAACGGGGGCAGAGTATGGGCTTATGCTCGGTTTTATGATTCGATTTTTTTCGAGTTGATGTATTTAGTTTATTAGCCATTCTTTATGTTTATAAGGAATCCGGTATGGTTGTTTTGCAACTGGCGGCCCTGTAGTTTGTATTGCATGTTCATAAAATGAGATAAGTACTATGCCGTCTTCAGATGTCGAAAAGACATCTCTATATTCCCATAATAAGTCGCATAATTTTTGTTTCAATGAAATGTCGGTTATGTGATTTAGATTGAATTTTTCAAGAAATTGAGATCTTTTCAGGGGGTATTCCTTGTCAACGTGAACATTGATAATATTCACTAAGTTTTTTTCCGAACTTTTCCAACTATTAATATAGGATTCCGATACTATTTGTATTTTTATTAAGCATGTTCCTCTGCTTAGGGTAATCAGGTCATTTTCGTGGGTGTTCGTTACCCAAATATAACCTTCACCCTTTTCGTAATTTATAATCTGTTCTTCACAGGTTATATATTTTGGGATATCCGCTGACGGCGATGCTACCCAAATTTCATTTTTATCATTAACTGGTTCCAACATTTGTGATATTTGGACTCTTCATTGATTTAGGGGGAATTTTAGTTTTTCGCACTACGAATCCATAAAATTTTTCGTCATTATTTTCTTCTATTAAATTTAGAATATTATTCACCGGTTTTTTCCTGGGAGTTTCTATATTTGCCAGTTTTCTCCATAAACAGGAAATTTCTTGAATCTGTTTCTTTCTATATTCCTTTACGTTGCCTATGTTTTCCTTTACCTTGTTTGCTTGTATGTTATTTATTTCTGATTTGGTTCTTGTCGGATAGATAAACTTTGAATTTGCTACATCTAACAATATTTTATTGGCTTTTAAAAAATTCGCGCCTATTATCGCCTCGTATGGAAAATTCTTACAAACTATAAATCGAGTATAGAAATTTCTGTTATCTTTGCGCAAGGCTAGGTACACAGTGCCTTTTACATCCAGGTCATGTCCGGATATGCTTGATAAATTGGGACAGATATTGCTCATTCGTCGTTTAATATAATTTGGTAATTTGTTAAATACGGATGTATTTATCACATTTACGGTTGCCCCTGAATCTATAAGGGGTGATAAATAAATATTTCCTGCATTAAAAATTTCAAATACTGGTAACATAATATTATTATTTGCACTCAAAAATAGTATAATCACTGGTGGGGACCTATAAATTATTTTGCCACCAAATTTTTGTCCTACGAATTTTGGAGGCTTGAGTCGTTTCCCTGGGGTTCCCAGATCTCGGGTGTAGAATTTTCATTAGTTCTACTTTGGTTTTCTTGATCATTAATTGAAATTGAGTTGTTATATTGGTTCCGTCGGCTGATAAAGTTACCTCTTGTGTTTCTATTCCAACCATTGTTAGGTTGGTTTATCCTTCCGCGATACCCTCCGCGATACTGACTCGTACTGCGTTGGAAATTTTGGGTTGGGCAATTACCTCTTGTTAAAAAGGTGTTCTCTCGATTGCCTCTAGGGGCGTACCCAGTATAGTTTGTTCCCCTGGGCAAACGGTTGCTCGATACCCTAAAATTCGGGCGATAATTATTGTTTGTAAAACAATTTCTTGCAATATGACCTAACCGGTTACAGGCGTAGCACCTTAGTGGTTCAATATTGGGTTGTGCCCTCATTTGATTATTGGGGGCAAAGCGTACTTGTCTTGGAGGTGTGGTGGTTCGAATTTGATTTCGAAGCGGTTTTGGCGATGATTCTCTGGAGAAAAATCGCGGAGAGGGATCTCTTGATTTTATAGCTGTTTTACTTTCTACCGCATTTATTGACAGTTTTTGATGCTGCAGGACTATGGAACCAATTTCCACGGCTCTATCTATCTCCTGAACTGCCAGTTCTAAGTCGTCAATATTTTTGGAAATTAAGAGACGATATAGTTTTGGGTCGAGTCCCTGTTTAAATGCGTTTAGTATTATGTTTTCATACAATTCCCCTTCACCTGGACCGTATCGCGCTTCTGTTGCGATTCTAATTTTATTTAGATATTCTCTGACGTTTTGGGTCTGTTCGAATGTTACTAATCCATATTTTAGTTTGTTCAATGAACTAGTCTCGATGAATCTTTTTTGAAAAGCCTGTTGCAATAACTCTATTGAGTTAATTGTCGAGGTGGTTTCAGTTCCTACGGCATTTTCAATTTGTTTTAAAAACGTCAATGCCTGTCCTTTTAGTCTTAGTAGTAGCATGTTTTTTAACACTTTTAAGTCAATTTTTGTCATTTCAACAAATTGTCCTAAATGGATGTTGAATTGATCCACATCCGTATCCCTTTCATACTCAGGTAATAATTTGGCAATTTCTACCGAAGTTGCAATAATTTGTTGCGCTTTTAATAATTCATCTTATTCCTGAGCCATATTTGTTATTTTAGTTCAGTTTTTTAAAGAATTATTGAAGGTATTTAGTATATAAAAATTTGATTTTATAAATACTATTGGTATTGCATTTTAACTACTAAAGATTCTAATTATTTTTAGATGGGGTACCTACAAAAAAACACATAAGTAGAAATAAAATTATACTGCACTTAAATAATGTAAAATTAAATGCACTTAAAAATCAAAAAATTATCTGTAAATAATCATATTTGTCTAGGGTAGCAGGGAGTCATGTTGCCAGGTGTATACAGTAACTTACTGTACACACTTTATTATTACCCTTAACAAAACTTTATAAGAAACCCCCCCTCGTAACAGTGGCGCGGTCGTTAATAAAGACATTAAAGGAACTGTATACACCTGGCAACATGACTCCCTGCTACCCTAGACAAATATGATTATTTACAGATAATTTTTTGATTTTTAAGTGCATTTAATTTTACATTATTTAAGTGCAGTATAATTTTATTTCTACTTATGTGTTTTTTTGTAGGTACCCCATCTAAAAATAATTAGAATCTTTAGTAGTTAAAATGCAATACCAATAGTATTTATAAAATCAAATTTTTATATACTAAATACCTTCAATAATTCTTTAAAAAACTGAACTAAAATAACAAATATGGCTCAGGAATAAGATGAATTATTAAAAGCGCAACAAATTATTGCAACTTCGGTAGAAATTGCCAAATTATTACCTGAGTATGAAAGGGATACGGATGTGGATCAATTCAACATCCATTTAGGACAATTTGTTGAAATGACAAAAATTGACTTAAAAGTGTTAAAAAACATGCTACTACTAAGACTAAAAGGACAGGCATTGACGTTTTTAAAACAAATTGAAAATGCCGTAGGAACTGAAACCACCTCGACAATTAACTCAATAGAGTTATTGCAACAGGCTTTTCAAAAAAGATTCATCGAGACTAGTTCATTGAACAAACTAAAATATGGATTAGTAACATTCGAACAGACCCAAAACGTCAGAGAATATCTAAATAAAATTAGAATCGCAACAGAAGCGCGATACGGTCCAGGTGAAGGGGAATTGTATGAAAACATAATACTAAACGCATTTAAACAGGGACTCGACCCAAAACTATATCGTCTCTTAATTTCCAAAAATATTGACGACTTAGAACTGGCAGTTCAGGAGATAGATAGAGCCGTGGAAATTGGTTCCATAGTCCTGCAGCATCAAAAACTGTCAATAAATGCGGTAGAAAGTAAAACAGCTATAAAATCAAGAGATCCCTCTCCGCGATTTTTCTCCAGAGAATCATCGCCAAAACCGCTTCGAAATCAAATTCGAACCACCACACCTCCAAGACAAGTACGCTTTGCCCCCAATAATCAAATGAGGGCACAAACCAATAATGAACCACTAAGGTGCTACGCCTGTAACTGGTTAGGTCATATTGCAAGAAATTGTTTTACAAACAATAATTATCGCCCGAATTTTAGGGTATCGAGCAACCGTTTGCCCAGGGGGACAAACTATACTGGGTACGCCCCTAGAGGCAATCGAGGGAACACCTTTTTAACAAGAGGTAATTGCCCAACCCAAAATTTCCAACGCAGTACGAGTCAGTATCGCGGAGGGTATCGCGGAAGGATAAACCAACCTAACAATGGTTGGAATAGAAACACAAGAGGTAACTTTATCAGCCGACGGAACCAATATAACAACTCAATTTCAATTAATGATCAAGAAAACCAAAGTAGAACTAATGAAAATTCTACACCCGAGATCTGGGAACCCCAGGGAAACGACTCAAGCCTCCAAAATTCGTAGGACAAAAATTTGGTGGCAAAATAATTTATAGGTCCCCACCAGTGATTATACTATTTTTGAGTGCAAATAATAATATTATGTTACCAGTATTTGAAATTTTTAATGCAGGAAATATTTATTTATCACCCCTTATAGATTCAGGGGCAACCGTAAATGTGATAAATACATCCGTATTTAACAAATTACCAAATTATATTAAACGACGAATGAGCAATATCTGTCCCAATTTATCAAGCATAACCGGACATGACCTGGATGTAAAAGGCACTGTGTACCTAGCCTTGCGCAAAGATAACAGAAATTTCTATACTCGATTTATAGTTTGTAAGAATTTTCCATACGAGGCGATAATAGGCGCGAATTTTTTAAAAGCCAATAAAATATTGTTAGATGTAGCAAATTCAAAGTTTATCTATCCGACAAGAACCAAATCAGAAATAAATAACATACAAGCAAACAAGGTAAAGGAAAACATAGGCAACGTAAAGGAATATAGAAAGAAACAGATTCAAGAAATTTCCTGTTTATGGAGAAAACTGGCAAATATAGAAACTCCCAGGAAAAAACCGGTGAATAATATTCTAAATTTAATAGAAGAAAATAATGACGAAAAATTTTATGGATTCGTAGTGCGAAAAACTAAAATTCCCCCTAAATCAATGAAGAGTCCAAATATCACAAATGTTGGAACCAGTTAATGATAAAAATGAAATTTGGGTAGCATCGCCGTCAGCGGATATCCCAAAATATATAACCTGTGAAGAACAGATTATAAATTACGAAAAGGGTGAAGGTTGTATTTGGGTAACGAACACCCACGAAAATGACCTGATTACCCTAAGCAGAGGAACATGCTTAATAAAAATACAAATAGTATCGGAATCCTATATTAATAGTTGGAAAAGTTCGGAAAAAAACTTAGTGAATATTATCAATGTTCACGTTGACAAGGAATACCCCCTGAAAAGATCTCAATTTCTTGAAAAATTCAATCTAAATCACATAACCGACATTTCATTGAAACAAAAATTATGCGACTTATTATGGGAATATAGAGATGTCTTTTCGACATCTGAAGACGGCATAGTACTTATCTCATTTTATGAACATGCAATACAAACTACAGGGCCGCCAGTTGCAAAACAACCATACCGGATTCCTTATAAACATAAAGAATGGCTAATAAACTAAATACATCAACTCGAAAAAAATCGAATCATAAAACCGAGCATAAGCCCATACTCTGCCCCCGTTATTTTAGTCCCGAAAAAAATAATGACCTTGGACTTGTAGTAGATTATAGAGCCCTAAATAAACAAGTAGTTAGTGACCCCTACCTAGAATAGACGAAATTCTAGATTCCATTTCAAATAAAAATAAAATATTTACTTCCCTAGATTTAACACAAGGCTATCATCAAGTAAAAATAGCAGAGGCTGATATTTGTAAAACAGCTTTTTCAACAACAGAATGTGGCTCTTATGAATACTTAAGAGTACTGTTTGGACTAAAACCAGTTCAAGTGCATTGTGTAGACCCCTCCTTCATTTACTAAGAGGCCTAAATAATATAATTCATTTTGTTGATGACGTCATAGCTATGGACAAAGACGCGGAAGACCATTTAGTAACCCTAGCAAAAGTATTTGAGAAATTCAGAGAAGGCATTTTAAAATGTAGACCAGAAAAAGTAAATCTTTTTCAAACCAAACTAAAATTTTTAGGAGTAGTTGTAACACTAGGACAAATTTCCCCAGACCCTGAAAAGATAAAATGTGTTAAAAATATAAAACCCCCTCAAACAATTAAAAAATCTTAGGATTAATGAGTTATTTTCGAAAATTTATAAGAAATTACGCACAAGTAGCAAAACTTCTCACGGACCTTACTAGAGGGAACCCCCCCAAAAAATAACGTGGTCTAAAATAGCTCAAAATTCATTAGATCATTTGAAAAAGGCTTTAACTTCAGAACCTATTTTATCGTTACCCGACTTCCAAACAGGACAATTCGTTGTTACAACGGATGCCTCAACCAAGGGGATTGGGGCGATTCTCTCCCAAATAATAAACGGGGAAGAAAAAGTTATAGCATATGCTTCGCGTACTGTCACACCCGGAGAAAGTAATTATTCTGCTACACAGCTTGAATTATTATCGATTATCCACCATTTAGACAAGTTCAAACACTATTTGGTAGGGAGAAAATTTAAACTGCGTTCGGACCACAAAAACTTGCAATACTTGCAAACTTTCAAATAGCCGTCGGGAATCCTCGCGAAATGGATCTTAAAAATCCAAGATTTGGATTATGAATTTGAACATCTCAAAGGAAAACAAAACGCCCCATGCGACTATCTTAGTAGATTTCCAGATAATGCCCCCTTAGAAGATGAAAATGAAGAAATTAATACGATAAAAGGAAAATATGCTCCAAAAAATAAAAATTTAAAAATGCAGACCAATAATTTGGTAGAAGAAGAACACAAAGACAGCCCACTATCTTTAAATAATATAAAAATATATCAAAAGAAAGACAATATTTGTGCTGCTCTAATAGAATATTTCTTATATGATAAAGAGCTACCCGATGAAATGAAATCTTTTAAAAAAGAAAGTGATAATTATTATTACGATTTAGATGAACAAATACTATGTAAAATAATGACCGATAGAGATAAAAGAAATCAAACTTCCATTGTACCAGTTTTACCCCAAATTTTGGAAAAACCCGCTTTTGAATTTTTTCATTCTGAAGTGGGAGGTCATCTGGGAATAGATAAGACTTTCCATAGATTAAAACAATATTTTTTCGTTACTTCAGCCTTAACGAAATTAAAGAATTATGTTAATAATTGTGAAACATGTAATTTAAGAAAAAAATCCTTAAGTCTACCCTAATCCAACGATAGGCAGAACGCCTATGGCCCGATTCCCATTTGATATAGTTTCTTTTGATTTATATGGTACTAGCGGAGGATTACTCACGTCTAATAAAGGACACACCTGTGTGCTGTCAGTAATCGATCATTTTTCCGGTCTCACGTATGCTAAACCATTAAAAAATCAAAGCGCGTATAAGACATCAAAAGCTCTTGCTAAAATAATCCTTAATTTCGGTATTACTAATACAGTATTAAGCGACAATGGCCCTAATTTCGTATCAAAAGTAACCAAGGATTTAATGTCTTTTCTTCAAATAAGTAAATTGGTATCGACCCCCTATCACCCCCAGGTCAATGGGAAAATCGAGAACAGACACAAACTATTCTCTAATATTTTAAGCAACAAGCAGAGGCTAACCTCAAGAGAACAATAACTAATGCTAAATATAATTATTGGAATAATTTTGCAAATAATCTTTCCAGAGAAACATCTGAGCCAAGAATACATAGACTTATAGGCAAAATATGTGGGAAAAAACATCCCCCAACCCTCTTATGTATGAACTAATACATAAGAATTCCCACTATGATAATGACATTGATAAGACACAATTATTTGCCTCCCTTTTCTCAAAAAAGCTAACATCAAAAAACGAAAATATCATCATCCAAATCATGACAAATCCTATTTACCAGCCCCGACCAGGTTCAGAGTATATAAGCCATCCCTTCTCAATACATGAATTGAATAATGCAATACTGCATATCAAGGCCAATGCTACAAGTAGCTATGATAATATACACCCTATATGGATAAAGAATCTTACCCCTTTGTACAAACAGGAGCTCCTTAATTGCTATTACCATGCATGGGCTACATCCACATTCCCTAAATAACTGGAAATGTTCATCTCTCATACCAATTTTAAAAAGCAATGAGCTATAGCTACAAACACGGTCTTTCTTTTCTCATTTTGTTTCTGCTGTCTTTGGGTTTATTGACTGTTTAAGTGTAGTCTAAGTGTACTTTTTACTACTTCTTCTTCTTGAAAATTTTCTACAGGTAGAAGTACCAGGATAAGGTCCATGGATGCCATAGCGGCTCCTTGATATGCTGATGTAACCATTAGGCATGCTAGTCTTTACATCCTTATAAAGGGGGTTTTGTGGCTTGCAATTCGAGTTGAATTCACCCAAACCACTATTCAATATAACAGAATCAGTCTAAATTACCGTCTTATATAAATACATGATATTATTGGGGGTCAGGCCTTGGTTCTTTCCTGCCATTCGTTGACATTGAATTAAGAAGGTTCTGGCTTTCCATGCCTTTTCAAGACAATGAGCTTTCCAGCTCAGTAGGTGATCAATCATTACCCCTAGGTGTTTCACCTGCTTTTTCAGGGATAATGGGTGATTATATATTTTAGAGCAAAGGAAGATTGCCATTTTCTTTTTTCGTAAATACTATTACTTCACTCTTTTCAGATGCTAAGTTTATGATTGTGACCATATTTGGATTTTGTCCAGCATGTGTTGTCCTAATTTAGACAGTGTCCTCAGATAGTTTACTCTCAGTAAACATAGTAGGTCATCTACATATGCCAGGCAATATTGGGATTGCTGTTCTAATGAATTCAGCAGGCTTTTCATGACCTGGTTCCAATACATGGGGAAATCCCCCCCTCTGTGGGCATTCTTTGTGAATAGTCTTTGATTTTTTCTTATTCCCTTTAGTTGAACAACTATTTCTGGATTCTTGAACATATGGAAGTTCTATTTCTGAATAGGTCTGTCTGATCTTGCTTCCCTCATGGCCATTCCTATGGATTCAAAAGTAGCATTACCAAATGCTCCTTCTATGTCAAGGAATATGCTCAAGGCATAGTCTCAACATTCTAAGGCTTGCTATACCCGCCACAACAATTA
This sequence comes from Artemia franciscana, assembly GCF_032884065.1. NCBI lineage: Eukaryota > Metazoa > Arthropoda > Branchiopoda > Anostraca > Artemiidae > Artemia > Artemia franciscana. Next base: position 223,796 of record NW_027062663.1, read on the forward strand.
GTGAACTGCAGCGTCTGTAGAGCCTCCTATCTTAAATCCCATTTACTTTTTGGATGTTTTGTACTTTGTCTCCAGATTACAGAAACCAATAAATCAATTGTTCCATCACTTTCAACTGAAAGCAGGTTATCGTAATCATTCTGTAAGGCCAGGGTTTGAGTAGTCCTCTTTCCCTGTTTAGGCATGAAAATGCCCCTGCCCTTAAGCCATGTATGGGGACATAGCCTAAAGCAAGGCTTCTCTTTGTACTACCAATATTATAGGTTTGTACTTTCTCCCATCCTTTTTGGAGCATTACAGGTTATATACTATCAGCTCCAAGGACTTTATAAGGTTGAAAATCATCCATTTGTTTTTCAGACAGTCCTCCTCCCTTACAATTCAGGATGCACGCTTTCCCCTATAATTAGATTTAAAACTCCTGGAAAGGAAATAAGGAGAGCAAAGAGAACCTCATGGACGGCTTTCTGTCAAAGTATAGAGTCAGATGAAGCTAGTAATAGGCTACCAAAGACTCTAAAGAAAGATCAACGAGCACACATGGGAAGTGTGGCAAGAGTAGATGAAATTTTCACAGCAGATCCAGAACAAAACTCTTAACCACAGACTCAAACATACATGTAAAAGACACTGAAGAAAGTATTTCCATGTCTATTTATTTTATAAACTTCACACCTTACTTCCACCACAAAAACATTATTTTAATTTTTTTATGAATTTATGTTCCTAAATTTGTTCCTAATTTGTCGTTTTCCTAAATGTGCACAATAAACCTTACAAAAAATTGTCAAAATGAAATAATGAAACTAAAAAATCAACATAGAAACAAACACACACCACAAAACTAACCACAAAAATACACACTATAAAAAATAATACATAATTAATAACAAAATATAATATAAAAAAAGAAGGAGAAAGGAAGACTGTTTTTCTACTTTAGTAGTTAATATAGCTAAGTATTTGAATGAGGTCTTAACCCTACTCATCCATCCAATTACATAGGTCAAACAGCATAGCCATAAACAATCAACCGCAAAGAATAGTTCATGGACAGGAAGTCACATCTTAAGTAAGTATAAGTTGTCATACACCAAATATTTAAAACTATAAATCAAACAAATAATTCCAAGGTGACCACCAGAGAAAGAGCTTGTTTGAAAATATTTTTGTTTCTTTTCAAAATATCAAAAATAGCGGACATATTTTGCTAATATATGGGCCCATAGAATTTCAAGGCTATACTAAGCTTATTTAGAGCTAGACCTCTTTCACTTATTCTCAATAGCCCTGCAATAAATCATATAACCAAGGATATGATGAATCAAAACTGCAAGGGAAAGATTTTTTTTCTAGATTGGAAAAACTTGCTGCTTTGCAACTTTACGCTTATTTTAAGGCTTTATTTACGAAAAAAAAAAGCAGGAGGCCCAGAAACCCAGGTCACACCATCTGAATCAGAACATCAGAAAACCTTATTGTAGTGGTTTCCAGCTCTTATCTGCAAAAATCAAAGGTATTACTAATTCAACTCTGGTTATCAAGCTATTCACATTCTATAGCATCATAGTGAGGAACTGGAAAACAGAACCAAAGCAAAGATTAGGTCAGATATTTTGCAGAGGACCTCTCTATTTGAGATTTCAAAATGGTTATGGCCAAGAAGCTAAAAAAACCATAGAAAGCCCTGTCATGAACAAACTTTATGTTGAACAGCAAGATAGCTTAGTGTAATTTAAGTCAACAGAAAGTTTAGTCTGTCTTCAGTGGTGCCTCTTGTTTTAGTACTTTGCAGTTTCAGCCAGCTCCTGTCTCGCATTCTGACACGGCTAAAAATTTGTATCACAAAAGTTCACAGAGGTCCTAGTTGTAAGTACACAATTTGATTGGATAGACTCTCATAGTCTGGGCAGGATCTTACTTTTAAGGGGCAAATTTGATCAACAAGCGCCAGTTTGTTAAAGGGTAGTAAACTTTTGAAATATGACTGAAACATTCAATAATTTGTGATTGATAAATGAGGAAATGATAATAAGATTAGAAATAATTAAAAATCATTCCTTAATTTTTGATCATATATGATAAAAGATGACTTATCCTGAAAGGTGGTGAACATGTCCTTTTAATATACAAACTTTTTGTATTTTTATCCAATTGAATTGTTTTTTGTGAGTTAGAGGACAGTCCTTGTAAGTGGTTTTTCCAACAAGATTGAAACAAATCTCTCCACCTCAGTCACTCCTGAGATGATGTACCCCTTTTTCTATTATCATACCAAATGTTACCAAATTACATTATTTACAGCCCTTGTTACAGGGCCTGTGGAAATCTTTTCATCCCAAGAAGCATATTTATTGCACTCTCTGAATTTACTGATCAAGTGGCTATCTTGAAATTTTGACTGAATTTCTTTGCAGGATATAGAGGGGCTGGTTAGAAACGAAGGCCAAAAAATTGGAACTGGTTTCTCTCTAATCACCCTTGGCTAGATCTTTCAATTTACAATTGAATGAACACCCTCCAAAATTTCTAAAACCACTCTTTCCTTATGAAGTGCTTATGGGGAAAAAATTAACTAAACAATACATTGAAGGCTAATGGCTCTTTACTACAGGCAACATTAGAGCGTTGTATCATATGACCTACAAGTAGAGATTGCAGCTTTAAAATAGCATCCCAGTGAGTAATGTAGGCCTGTAATAGTTTCCTGAAAGTTTCATTCACTTAACTCAACAGCCTCTTTCATAATTTTTTTCTGAACTAATGTTAGAAAACTAAGTTTTCTAATAAAAGTAAAAAAGCAAAGTTGAAACTTACAATACAACAGAAAACTAGCGTTTTACAGTTTAAGCAACACATTTTTGAAACACCTTATCAAACAAACTGGTTCATGATATTTCCCTATATTTGTAGAATTCTGAAAAATTAGTAATTACTGAAGGAACTAGTGCTATATTATATGAAAATATTTGCTGATATGTACTACTTTTTAAATTTGCTACAGCAGAATCTAGGTGAAAGGCTTTTGAGTATCTTACAAAGTAGATGGGTTAGGTAAATAAAACTTAGGATTGAGTGCAGAGACTGTCATGGGAAGGTTGTTGTTGTAATCCATATAGAGAACATAAGTTTTATTTACTCTACTATACAACATATAACAATTCAACTGGTCTAATCATTTGTAGCTCTGGGAGCTAACTAATTTATTTCATTCAATGGAGTGCAATTCACCACTCACTTACATCTGACTTTTTAATCTCTTGACACAAAATATGATCTATATAATAAGTTGGTAAGTAATTTAAGATAAAATCACCACCCCTTAGACACAAAGGTAAGGTAACACTTTTTTTACTTTTACCACATATACTTCAATTGCTTTGCTTCTTTGACAAGAACATGAATCCAGCTAGTGCTTGATTTGATGGTAGATATTGGGCCTGGAAGAAGTAAGTAATCCAAATCTTTGGTTTTGCATTATGGCCTTGATGAACTAACTTTGAGCAAGTTGTAGGCAACCAATGAGATTGTAGGATTAGCTAACTACAGTAGTCCCCTGGTACCATTAGTTGGAAATGAGCATAATCATCTTTTCTTTTGGTATGCCAATACAAAAGGCCATCCCATACCTCAAAATAGACTCCTTTTTCATTGACTTGGTTAGTGACTTGTAAGTTAAAAAAACAAGAGCTCAGAGTTCATACAGCACTTGTGACAAGGCAAGAAGAGCTAAGAGCCAAGAGCTCATATGGTATGAGCTCTAACAAAATTCTAAGAACCAATAGATTGATTTAAAAGGAACCTGATTTCTCATAATATACCTCAACCAATACTAATTGTGGTAATACAAAGCTGAAAAATGCTAAACATATGTAAATTAAAGTTTTAGATGAGAGACTGGTTTCAGTGTACAGTTAACCAAAAAGAAAATACTATAGTTTTGACCACAATTTTACAAATCTTGGAGTAAGTAATTACTAAGCCTATATCATTCCTAAGAGAACTTCATTTCACTTTACCAATAATCCTACCCAATAATGTACAAATATCTGGCCCAGATTAGCCTAGCCTACATGTTTTCTATCCAATTTTACTGCCTCTTGATTAAATCAATTTTGCTTCTTTGCCATGTAATATAGTTGAAGAAAAGAATAATATATGGTCAAATGCATAGGGCATATACAGTTTGAGCTACATCAGGCTATTTGTATATTTAGAGCTGCAAGTTAAGTACCTACAGTTAAGTACTTTTTAGAAACAATGTAACTGATTATTTCAAGATCTTTTGAAATCACTTTCAGAATTTTATATTGTTTACTATTGAGTAGGCCTAGCTGTGCACTAATACTGAGGAGCTTTTCACTACCTTGAAAAATAGATGTGTTAGGAGACTTGGGAGGCTTCAATTATAAAGCCTGCAGTCTACATTACAATGGCTGAGGTGTAGTTGACACAGTAATGACCATAATATTTAGAAATAATACTGATTAAGATACACAATTTTACTCGACTTCTGCTTTTGGAGTCCTATGGATTAGTGTCTAGTTCAAAATAGGTCATGCACAATGGTGTTATAAAGCCAAATGCAGAGCCCAGCTTCAGGTATTTTTCTATTACATAAATTTACATTATGTAAATTATATAAGGTTATAGGCTAAAATTAGGCTCCCCAATTCAGGGCAAATTTCTGATCTTCCCAAATATTCGATGGTTGCCAGTTTTTTTCAAATTCAAGTTTCTCGCGTTTATGAACGCTCTTAAGGCTACCTATTACGTATTTTAAAAATTTATTAGAGGCAAATTTCGTCTTCAATAATCCAACATAAATTGCGAGAATCGCAATGGACGTTTTTTCTAACTATGCATTTTGGGCTGCAGTAAGTTATCACTGAGTAATTTTTTCTTTGAAATAACTAGAATAGCGTGGGTTATCGCCAAAGTATCAGGTACACCTCACCACCGCACTGCCTATTCGCAGAGAAGTGATTTTAAAACAGTACAGGGACTCTGTGGCCACTTACTAACTGTAAGCTGTCTCCTAAGTATATTAACTGAGAGTTCGGCACTACCTATTTCGTTCTTTATTTTGGCTCGTCAGTTCCGTTGTGTTCAGCGCTTCCACTATCCCCAAATTTTCAAGGACTTCCCGAAAATTTCGAAAAAACAGAAAGGCAAAAACACTTGAACCTAGGAGTGTCAAAGCTTTAAATCAATCCCTGTATATAATGTAAATATATTACACAACTTTTGCCTCTGGTTTGCTGTTGCTTCATTTTTGTAAAATCGCAGTGATTGGGAAGATTACAAACAATTTTTTACCTACACTTTTGTAGAAAAATGGTTGCCAAGATTGAAACTGATCCTATGTTAAGTAACACAGGAGTAGTGGCTATTTTGCCACTTCTCCCCTGCAATTTTAAAGTATTTTTGTGCATTCTTCGAAAATTAAACTTGTTGTTTGAATTGTTTTATTGTCATAAATCGTAGAAAGTTGGAGTTAGGTAACAGGAAGTATTAAAGCACAATTTAGTTGAATTCACCATAAAACTGCTTTCCCTGAATGACACTTTTTGCTATTGTTCAAATGCTGCGGTTGTCAATTCTCAAAACTGCTGTAAAATACAAAGATTGGTAACTGTCGTAAATATATACTAAAAACAAGTTATTTGACAATTAACCATGCTTCAGTTCTCCGAATTACCTTATCCGAATAGATTGACATTGGTTATCAGTTGTCATACATGATCGTAGAAGGTTTTCAAAATACATTTGTTTTATAAAGATATTAGTTTTCTTAGTCATTTGCAAAAATGAAGTTCAGTGGTCCTGAAAATGAAATAAATTTTGGATTTATTGAACGTTTATTAAACGAGATAACTTTTAGATTATATTTTGTTTCAAGCGAAGCAAAAAATGTACTACAACCTTTTTAAGGTTAAAGGAGCGCTCGTCGTACTACTATTTGTGGTGAATTCCTCTCGCTTTAAGCTCGATTGGATTATCAACTGTAATTTCTGTTTGTTTTTGAAGTCAGATACAATCAATGATTTCAGTTCGTTTTTAGTCTGAACTGTTAGTTGAGTATATTTCTACTCATTTTTGGTTTAATGGAGCTTTAGTTTTATTTGAAAAGACTCTTTGTCAGAAACATTAAGAATAAAAATGTTTGTTCGATTTTAATAGACATTGTTTTTTATTGGCTAATAAAAGGAATATCTATAATGTTTTTTTTTTCACTTTTTCCGCTTAAGAATTAATTTTTGGGATTTTTTAAGATTTTTTTTTTTAACTGTAGTTACACTATAAATGGGAAGGATGAATATTATTCGACTAACTGGATTGAAAATCTGCATAGCTTTTCGCCTTCAATGGGGTTTAAACAATCCAGAACCCATCGTTCTACAACTTTAAATATTGACAAATATTGATGACCAATGCCTTTATCAGAATCATACTGTGATATTTTTATTTTAATTGGTTGTTTGCTTAAATAAACAATTTTAACCTCAATTATTTAAAAATTCTGATTTCTTGTTAAGAAAATGAAAATTAAAATAAGATGTCAAGAATAAATTCAGTTTGAAGATTTCTGGTTAAGGTTCTCTTCGTTCCAAAGTTTTTTGATTTTTCTTATGAGGTTTTATTTCTAAGGCTAGAAAAGATTATTTTGAAGGCACAAGCTTCAGAATGTTGAATGAATACTAAAGAATTACAACAGCTGCTGCAGCTACTAGAGAACCATTCAAATAAACTTGCTGATATCGAACAAATAAACTTTTGACTGGGGATAAATCTTTTAGTTAGCAAATCCAGGGCCATCCTATTGTAATTTATACAAAATGAAATTATATCTTAACTATCAGTTCCTTTTTATCTGGTTATAACTTTGTAAATTCAATTCATGTTACTTGAGTGAATTTTGCATGCTGAATCATACTGAATCTTTTCTTAGTATAATTATGCAAAGTCCTGATTTCATTCTTGAGCAGAAACTTAAGTCGTTTTACACAATAGCTTAATTTTAAACTATCCTTTAGGCTAATCAACCAGATACCCTTAACTTTCTTTACAAGTCAAGAGCCAAGCCTTTTTTTTGTCTTGTACCTAATATTCTTCATGATTAAAAATATCTTTAAGCCTTCACCTTTTACTTGAAAGTCCCCATTTTCATAAGGTGGGACTCATGGCGGTCCATTTTGTTGGCTAAATTCTATTCATGCTGATTCCAAAGTGAAATTCCAATGTTCTTTTAATTAAAGTTAGAGGTTCTATTGCTTTTCGCCTTGGACGTATGACATCGCCGGTCCACGCCTCAGATTTTTACTGGAGAAAAAAACGGAAATAAGCGCAACGGTGAACTTGCCGGGCATTAAAAACATATTTTAAGCAAAACGGCGATTAAATGCGCAGCTACGATAAGCTAACATGCTTTGCCTGCAGACAGACCCCAATGTTTACCTTCTTATATTTCAACTCCTAGAATCAAAAGATTTACTCAAAGAAATCTGAGCAGATTCAAGATAAATAAGAATCAACCAATTCGTTAGCTCTGTTCTTAAGATTGAATCAAAAGGAAAAGGGCTGAATAGTCTCGACTGAAAAGCTATCCTTTGCTAAAATAGAAGAAAAAGAAGAAAAGGAGCGAATGACAAAGGGTGTGTTCCAGGGACTTACTGTAGTAACCGAATGGTTACTATTTCCGTTCCTAGCGGGAAAATGGTTACTGCCCAACCCACGGGGAACGAGAATAGTTACTGCCGGCAGTAACCACAGTAAGTGATTTTCTTACCGTGCTCAAAAGAATGGTTAGCGCAGTAAGTACATAATTCACCTTCTTCAACAAAAATCTCATTCAACAAAAAATAAACAATGACAAGAATGAAGTAATGGAATATGAAGTTATTTGCTTGGAAGAAGGTGGGACAGTGATTTTGCAAAAGAAAGAGGGATCTGAGCCAGGTTAGTAAATCACCATATTTTGGGATCAACATTAAAGGACACCCTGAGTAGTAGGCTATCTATTAGCAAGTAGGTTAAATCAATGAAAAACTTATTATTTAATTTAAAGATTTCCATGTTTTCTGGCATATCCAGGCATAATTATTACCTTAAATTGCCATTTGGAATCATTCTAAGGATTGACTTCTTCCAGGTAACATTGAGGTTCCATTAAATTGCCATATGGTAGCATTTTAAGCATTAACTCCTTTTAGGCTCTGTAAACAGGCCTAGGTGAAGTATTACAGATAAGTTGAGGATTTATGGGCTGCCAAATCATTATTCTGAGACTGTCTTTAATCCTATTGAAGAAGTAGGCTAGGGTTGACTATTCAGAGTCTATTCCAAAGGATGGTAATTTTATCCAGTAAAATTCTAGTTGATTGACTTCTTGCTATCACTGAAATGGGTTAGGTTAGGAAAATGAAACTTTCGGGGATGGGTCTACAGGCTAAAGTATGTCCTGGGAAGGTATTTCAAAGTACACATCTCTACTCATTCTTGCTCTAGAGGGCCTTGATCTTTGATGACCTTCAAAAATATTTATAGCTGAAGTTACATGTTTCCCATTGATTCTGCCAATCTATCCCTCAACCTTTAACTCCCTGTTAATTGAAGCAACTGAAACAAAGCAAGAATGGGGGAAAACGTAACAGGTGACAGAATACATTGGAACTACATAATTTTGGCTATATATTTGCACATTAGGCAGGTTGGAGGTAAATTATAGTATAGAGAATCTCTCTATGCTATAAAAGGGAAAAGCATGCATCTCTATTAGAGATGCATGCTTTTCCCTTTGGTATGTAGGCTAAGTAGAAGGTCACTTGTACCTGATACTGTCCGTGTTGTTTTTAGTTGGATGGGAAACATCCAAAGAAAGTTTCCTTTGAAAAGGAAAGGTGAGAATGCCCAAAAGTGAGATTGAATTTGTCAAAGCTTGGAGGTTTGCCCCTTCAGTCTTTTCAAAGGAAAATGGATTCATAATTGAAGCTTTGTTCATTTCAATCTTAAGGGTGACCTGTATTTGTGACAATTCATTAAATGGTTGTAAAGGGGTACTTTTGTTTATTCATTTGTCTTCTTTGTTTTCTAACAGTTTTTTAATTTTTAAATTGATATCCATTTCTTACAAATTTTTATTGATACCAGAGGTTCATTTGCAAGTTTTCACCTACTTTGTAATCCCTGGTCTCACAATTACATTTAAATTTACTGAAGCTAGGAAACATAGAGCTACTATCTATTTAAAGAAAATCAATGGATATAAGTAGGTTTTATTGTATTTAAGCCCTAGGGCCATGGCAATTAAGGACAAATTAAAGAAGATTAACTTTAAAATACTGGACATTAAATAAACATGATAGTCACAAAGAAAAACAAATAACAAAATTATACTTCTGTGTTCAGTTGCCAACCTGAGCAGCAGTCATAAATTTTTTAAATCTTGCAGAACATTCACCCAAATTACATTCACAAGCTATCTCTCATGACCCACACTCTTGTCCATACATCCACATTTCAGGGAAATAGAAGGACCATCATACTGGTATTCTTCATTTTTACTTATATTTAATGGGTTTGAAAGAAAGTTTCTATGGCTAAGCCAGTAGGCCAGTAAAGGACCTGGTGGTCTTTTAGCCAGGTAGTGCAATAGGAAGCTAGGGACCAGCCAGCCTATGCTCTTGCATGCCCTTCCTTCTTACTGTCCCTAGATTTCCATCTGTGCTCATTTAAAGTTAGGCCAATTCTAGCTGAGGTTAGTCATATCACCAACCCCTATCCAAAACAAAATAAACTGACAATGCCAGGAATTAAACCTGTACCCCTTGGACAAAGCATTCCAGCCCAGAGTGCCTACCACTTAGCAAGGAACACAAATTTGACCAGAGAACAATAATTATTTTTAAAAAAGTAGAATATTGAAAAAAAACTTGTATAAGTTGTCCCAGTACTATCCTGTAAATGCTATAGCCCCATTTTATTTAGACAAATCAATTTAAGACAGGTATCAACAAAACTCTATCAGGGATTGTATATGCTTAAGATACAATCAAGCTATTTGAAAGCTTAGTTATGTGATATTCTAATCTTCAAATAATAAAAAAAAAGAGAAAAAGTATATGATCTATTTATTTTTCACCAGCTCATTTGAGCAAAATCATTTGTGACAGCCAAATGCCCATGGTTGGCTTAGAACCTCTCTAAATGCTCTGAAACAGAAGGAATAAAAAAATTATACTAATCAGCATGAAACTGTCCCTTAAATTTAAACACGTGCATTTAATTCGAAAATGACGCTACTGCTAGTCAGCTTACTGTGCCGTTCCAACTGGCTCTAACGCAGTTAGAAATGGGCAGTTACCGCGCAGTTACTGCAGTTACTGAAAAACCGTCAGCTGGAACACACCCAAAAGGGGCGCGTTTGTTTACTTGTCCGATTACTAATCTGATTAATCCAAGCGTTTTTTGAGACACATATGACGTCAGAGGTTAGTCGGATTATCCCCTCAAACGCTCAGGATTACTTGTCCATGGGTTGGCACTTTATAACCCCCAAATAAAAAGATTATTTGAGGATTGTGACGTCAGTCTCGTATATTTTTAAGATGGGACGACCATGTGCATGTGACTCCCCTGAGATGGGTTTTGTAGATAAGCTATGTTTATAGTGGATTAAATATGATTAATATTTCTAAGGAAGCCTATCAAGTCCCTTGGGAAGAGGGTGGGATTCAAGTTCTATTTGCAATTAAACTGTCTATTGAGTTTGAAAGTTCAGTTCAGAAATTTCAGATGGAGTATACTGATAAGACTTATAAAATTATATGCAGAGAGCATACAAATACAGTTATATTGGAAATTACTTCAGATTTAGGAGTTTGTAAGTAGCATAATCTTGTCTGTGCTTATAAAATATTATGGTTTTCTAGAGAGCTAGGCATAGCTTTCAAAGGCTAGTAGGCTAGGCTCTGATGCACAGAACAAAGGTTTTTTATCAGTTAGAAAGGAGTCTTATTAGGAATAGAGCTTGGGAATGCACATTTCCGATTACCATTGTTTCTTATTTTACCCTAAATTTTCAATTTAAACAATCTCAATTTTAGATTTATTTTTTCCCTCTATTTACTACTTTTCCTAATCTCTCTCTAAGATAACAAAAAGTGTCTTTTCTAATAGTTTACACTATTTAAAATTTTATGATTAAATCACTAATGGGACAGCAAAGAAATAGCCTAGACATAGACCTACATTTAGAATTAATTTCATCCTGAATACTAATATAGACCTATCATTTGTTTGTATCAGAGAACTTAAACTGCTCCCCCCTAATCTATATATATATATATATATATATATATATATATATATATATATATATATATATATATATATATATATATATATATATATTATGTGGTAAAATTCTAGTTGTGTGATGACTTTTTTCTATCTTGAAAAGGGGTTAGATTAGGTAAGGAAAATGAAACATTCTGGGATGGGTCTACAGCCTAAAGCATATCCCAGGAAGATATTTTAAAGTACCCACCTCCACTCCTTCTCCCTCTAGAGGGCCCTGAAGTTTGCCTACATGACAGGCCTATACCTATTGAAATTTTGACAAAAAAACATTTTACCTTAATTTTCAGTTACCAGTTGCTTTTTCTCTGCCTTTAGTTCTGAAAATGCAATCCCTGTTATTTGAGTAGAATTCTGAGCTAAAATTTTATGATTAAATCACTAATGGGACAGCTATGAAATAGCCTAGACATAGACCTAAATTTAGAATTAATTTCATCCTGAATCCTAATATAGACCTATAATTTGTTTGTATCTGAGAACTTCAACTGCTCCCCCTAATCTATATATATATATATATATATATATATATATATATATATATATATATATATATATATATATATCATGAAAAGAGAAATCACCAATGCTACAGCACAAACACAAAAAAAAAAAAAAAAAAAAAAAAGAGACAGAAGGAGAAAAGGAAGACTGTTTTCCTAAATTAGTGATTAATATAGACCAGCACTTGAATGAGGCCTTAACCCTACTCATCCATACAATCACATAGGTCAAACAGCATAGCCACACACAATCAACCATAAAGAATAATCAATGGACAGGCAGTCATGTCGTCAATAAGTATAAGTCGTCATTTACCGAACAATAGAAAAAATAATATAGACAAATAATTCAGAGGCAACACCCAACATAAGGGCTCATCAGGAGAATACACTGGCCTATATAGGGTTTCGCCACTCTATATATATATATATATATATATATATATATATATATATATATATATATATATATATATATATATATATATATATATATATATATATATATATATATATGTGGTAAAATTCTAGTTAATTGACTTCTTCTTATCTCAGAAAGGGTTTAGGTTAGGAAAATGAATCTTTCAGGGATGGGTCTACAGGCTAAAGTATGTCCCGGTAAGGTATTTTAAAGTACCCACCTCCACTCCTTCTCCCTCTAGAGGGCCCTGAAATTTGCCTACATGAAAGGTCTATACCTGTTGAAATTTTGACGAAACAACATTTTACCTTAATTTTCAATTATTAGTTGCTTTTTCTCTGCCTTTAGTTCTGAAAATGCAATTCCTGTTATTTGAGTAGAATTTTGAGCCATATCAATTTTTTTTTTCAAAATTTAGGAAATGTATTTGCATATCTTTAAAACCTTATAAAATGGAACTGAGCAAAGTTATGAAGCTGAAAACAATTTTGTTGTATTTCAATTAAGCAGAAGATCTATTTTGCAAGGTTTCATTTTTAAAACACACATATTTTGAAGGTCAAAGTTTCAAAAATGCAAAAACAAAGTTTTGCATTTGCTTTGCTAAAAATTGTCATAAAAAGTGCCAAAATTAGAGAGTTATGTTAATATTCTTCTTGCTTATTAGTATAATTGTTTTTAAAATTCTTTCTGTTTAAAGCATTTTAGAGAGATTCTGAGCCAACCATGGGTATATTGTTGTCATAAATGATTTTTCTCAAATGGGCTTGGGGAAAACAAATAGAACATATAATTTCTCTTTTTTTTATTATTTCAAGACTAGAATATCACAAAACTAAGCATTCATATTGCTGATTGTACCTTAAGTAAATACAATCCCTGATAGAGTTTTGTTGATACCTGTTTAAAAATTTATTTGTCATAAAATACATATTGTTTGTGGGACAGCAATGAAAAATGGGAGCAATTATGACTTGAGTTTTTTGAGACAACAATTTTGAGACCAGGGTTATGAAGTAGGTCAAAACTTGCAAATGGAACTATGGTATGACTAATTAGTCTGTAAGAAATGAATATCAATTTAAAGATTAAAAAAATTATGTAGAAAACAAACAAGACAAATAAATAAATGTATTCCTTTACAACCATTTAATGAAGTGTAACAAATGTAGATCATTGCTAAGATTGAAATGAGCAAAGCTTCAATTATGAATCTGTTTTCTTTAAACAGACTGAAGGGGCAAACCTCGAAGCCATGACAAATTCAATCTCACTTTTGGTCTCTTTCCTTTTCAATAGGAACTTTCTTTGGATTTTTTTCAACCAAGTAAAAACAGTTGGGACATGATCAGGTATAAGTGACCTTCCACTAAGCCTACATACCCAGGGGAAAATTGTGCAGCTATACTAAATAATTGGTAAATTTTTTGTTGTTCATATTTTTGATTTTCAAATAAAGTGAACATACTCCTTGATGCCTTTTTATGTTTTTTACAAACATAATAAGTGCTTCAAGTGTAAGTTTTTGAGCTCTTGAAAATGACCAAAGTATACTCAAATAGTTTTTGGGTATAAAAAAGCTTAAAACATTGGTCTCAAACTTACTGTTTCATTATTAATTCATTTTTTACATGTTGTATAATCTATGAGCACTGATTTTCAACAATTAAGTTGGATTAATAAATTTTACAATATTATGGTGTATTTCTTCTTGTTTAATGCCAAGTTTTCAATTAAGGTATGTGTTTTTGGTCATTTTTGACAAAATAATGTATATTTTTCACTGCCAAAATTTGTTAGGTTAAATAAGGTCAAAAAGTACTTAAACTTTAACTAGCAAAATAAGCAATTATTATATTTATAAAGAACATACAAAAAGGCATCAAGTGGTATATTCACTTGGTTTGTAAATCAAAATATGAACAAGAAAAATTCACCCCTATCATGCCTAATTTGCAAATATATAGCCCAAATTATATATTTCCAATGTTGTCTGCCATATTTTACTTGATTTTCCAGTTCTTGTTTGGCCACAGTTGCCTCAATTAACAGGTACTAGTGTTGAGGGATAGATTGGCAGAATCAATAGAAAATTTGTAATTACAGCTATAGATTTCCATATTAGGAGGGTTGGGGCTAAAGTAGAGCAGGGCTGCATGTAGAATGTGTTAGCTATAACTATTATGTAAATAACAAAGAATCATCTTTTTTTAACAGGTTTTCTTCTATAAGTCTAAAGGTCCTTCTCTTGGCTTATACCACATCAAGCATTATATAACCAGAGAAGAATAAGTAGCAAAAAGCAATATATACATAAGCACATGTTATTTAACAATGACTTCTCTAGTGCTTAACTATGACCGCTTAGTAATATTAATATTAAGTAATATTAAGTAATATTAAAGAATTTGCTGAGGGTGTCATATTGAGGTATAATGTTACCTCCGATAAGTTAGCGTTATTTTTTATTTTGAACTTCTTCCAGCTCAAAATTAAATAGCCTAATTGGTAAAAATAAAAAAAAAAATTTCAACCACTAATTTAAATTCGGTCGAATGTTAGCCTAGTTTAAATGATAAGTCGTAGGTTATTAGTTTCTTTATATATATGGTCTGACATTGTCTCATAATTGAGAAGTGATTGTATCATAATCATTTAAGAAGAGTTAAATTATTAGAAAAAACTTCCAATTTTTTTTTTGCAACTTTCCCCTTTTTTCCTTTTGCTTTAAAAAAAATATTTTTTATAAATTACACTTTCCAAACCGAATTTTAGACAAAGAGTTATATAAACTATTCTGGCTTCTAAAATTTTGTAGGCGAAGAAAAATTGTATATATACCAATAAGCATACATAGATGTATATTAAGCATGTTGTTCATTATAGCCTATAGTTTAAAATAATAGCATTTTTGTTTCATTTGGGTTTCTTAAAAATAATTTTTGGCCTATAATTTTAAGGAGAATTTTTGTTCTTTAATAAGACTTGCTAATGAGGTCAGCTATCACGAGGGAATATCTATTCCGTCGAAGATTATTGAGAAACATTATGGTATTAATTTGTTTAGGTTAAAAGGAAATTAAATTACTTTATTACTGTATGCACAGTTTTTCGGCGCATAGTGTAATTTGGTAAACACAATTTATTAATTTTTTTTGCAGCGCATTTAATTTTTAGTCTTATGCGGCACATAGCGCAGCAAGTAGCGGCGCATTAAGTATTTTTCCCTTAATCTTGTCTTTTACGGGACACAGCGCATCGGATTGCGGCACTTTTGTGAACGGCGCATAAAATAATTTTCTCATTAAGTTTCCCCTATACAAAATTTTAGGTTAGTCAGGAAATAGGTAAGTGAGTCACTTTCAATCTGGTTTATTAATAAAAACAAGAACGCATTTTTTTTTTTTTTATTAGGTAGGAATACATTCTTAACACAATTACCTAGTCTGTTGAAATACGGCATCTTCGATAAATCTTTATTTTTGAAGTGTTTTTTATTTAGATAAGATCTGAACAGTATTCAAGTTTTTTTGTTGTTGATTACGTGGATGCCATGCTATAGGCAAATATGGATGTGACTGGTCTTCCGGGTTTTTTTTTTTTTTTTTTTTTTTTTTTTTTTTTTTTTTTTATTGACAATAATTTTATTTTTTTACTTCATATACAACTTCAGGTAAAATGCTGTGTATCCATTCCAACACACAAGATATCATAAAACATAGAGTGATTTTCAAGTATGAAAACTCACTTCTAACTGTTACGTGGGGGGGGGGGGTAAAGTTATTTTACTTGGAACATGAGGGCTTAGTTAAGGGATGCTGTGTATCCATTCCAACACACAAGATATCATAAAACATAGAGTGATTTTCAAGTATGAAAACTCCCTTCTAACTGTTACGAGGGGGGGGGGGTAAAGTTATTTTACTTGGAAAATGAGAGCTTAGTAGTTAAGGGATATAGATTGGGAGGGTTCTATTGTCAAGTCTCTATAATTATGGAGACAAAATCATAATCATGATGTTCAGGTCTCCCGAGTTGGGCAGATTCCCTTGGGAACGATCCAGTAGACAATAGGAACTGTACCTAGTACCTTGACTCAAAGACAAACACAATTATTGACAACAATTTTATTTTCTTACTTCATATACAACTTCAGGTAAAACTACTTCAATGAGAGATAGCAGTATAATTTGCATCAAAGACTGAGTACTGAATAAAGACTGAATCAGGACTGAATGCGTACTGAATACCCTCCTGGCTTTTGGTCTACCTTATATATCCAGAATCAACCCGGATTTCTAAATTAAGCACTGGGTAGACTGACCTCAGAAATGTTGCAATACAACTCTTCTTTTAATTATCCAACATATGGCCTAACCTCCTTGCAAAAGATTTATTACAACAAGGGTTTTCACCTCTAGTTCGTTGACCAAACCAGTAATAGAAATCTGGTTTCTAATTGGCTTTAGTCAAAAGTTACATTTTGAATCCAATTTTGATACTTTAAAAAGAATTATTTTTGCTTGTTGTAAAACTTATGCCAAGGTAAAAAGTATCTTTTTTGCTTGCTGTAAAACTTGTGCCAAAAAGCACAAATCCTATGAGATGATGAATTTGCACTTTAAAATTTTTAGATGTATAAGAGATTCTTATTTTAAAACCTTCTAAAGTGAACGAATGAGAGATTTGGTTTTGAGTTCTGTAAGGGGGAGGGGGGCTGCTGGTCCATATATCACACTTGTCTTGCAAAGCTGGTATGAGCTCTGTTGCTTGCCTTTGGACATGCTGTTGAGAAAGAAAATATGTTAAAAAAAAAATTCTTACTTCATATTATCCAGAATAATTATAGATCATACATTTTGACTGCAGCATCACTGTACTTTACCTCTAAACCTTCTAGTTTGTAATTAAATTGTCTGAAGTTTATATTTCTCATTCATTCTGCTAATGCATATGTCTTGTTTCATCCCATGTACCTATACATTAAATCAGCTGTCATAAAACAAGAAAAATAGAAGCAAAAGTGACAGGTTCTTACCCTCTGGTGTACATCTTAGAATGCCACATTTGTTGCACAGTTCCACCACAGACAATTCCATCCTGCTTGGCATGCACCACCTGCATGCTTGGGCACATGATCTCTGAGAGTAGGCAACACCCTGAACTGTCCATAGATTCTTAATTGTCTTTTGTAAGTTGGCTAGAAGGGTTTAAAACTAAAGGCAAAAACTAGCAGTAGATTTTGACATTTACTGCATTCATTTCAGTAACAAAGGAAAAGAATATAACAATGTTTCAACTAGTTTTGGCTGGTATTTACTATAACCTTGGTTCAAAAATCACTTTTTATGCAAATAACATGAAGCAAGGAACTGTACTCAATCCAATGTTGTATTTTGAACAAAAGAAACATATGTCCTTTCAAATTCTTTTCCCACTGTCATTCCATTTTATAGCACACTGCATAATACAAATTTTCATAATACAAATACAGAAAGGAAGGAATCTTACTGTAACATATGGACCAGCAACCCCCCTCCCCCTTAAAGAACTCAAAACCAAATCCCTCATTTGTTCACTGTAAAAAGTTAAAATAAGAATCTCTTATATGTCTAAAGATTTTAAAGGTAAATTCATCATCCCATAGAATTTGTGCCTTTTGGCACAAGTTTTACAACAAGCAAAAAACGATACTTTTTACTTTGGCATAAGTTTTACAGCAAGCAAAAATTATACTTTTTAAACTATCAAAATTAGATTCAAAAATGTAACTTTTGATTAAAGCCAATTAGAAACCAGATTTCTATTACTGGTTTGGTCAACGAACTAGGGGTGAAAATCCTCGGTGTAATAAATCTTTTGCAAGGAGGTTAGGCCATATGCTAGATAATTAAAAGAAGAGTTGTATTGCAACATTTCTGAGGTCAGTCTACACAGTGCTTAATTTAGAAATCCGGGTAGATTCTGGATATATAAGGTGGACCAAAAGTTAGACGTGTATTGAGTCCTAATTCAGTCTTTATTCAGTATTCATTCAGTATTAATTCAGTCATTATTCAGTATTCATTGAGTCCTAATTCAGTCTTTGTTCAGTACTCAGTCTTTGATGTGTATATACTGCTATCTCTCATTGAAGACATTTTACCTGACGTTGTATATGAAGTAAGAAAATAAAATTATTGTCAATAATTGTGTTTGTGTTTGAGTCAAGGTAACAGGCACAGTTCCTATTTGTCTATTGGATCGTTCCCAAGGGAATCTGTCCAACTCGGGAGACCTGTATATCATGATAATAATTTTGTCTCCATAGTTATAGAGACTTGTCAATAGAACCTTCCTAATCTATATCCC